>NW_027315735.1:27737778-27797778 GCF_026437365.1 Eucyclogobius newberryi | reverse complement strand
TTTCAACAGACACTTACCAACAGAGCCGTCATGTTAATATATCCATGTGTTAGTTGTGATCAGAGTTGGTGAGAACGTCGTGTATGAACAAGAGATCGGATCTATTAAGTAACAACCTGGAGAAAATTGCAGTCATTTCTGAGCACTCAGAGAAGCTCATAAACAGGCGTGAACCAAGTAAAAATACCACTCTAAATGTGTTTTGGATGAGGCTAACATTAAAACATGGTTAAAAGCTCCAAAAAGTCGATTTAGCATGATATGTCCCCATTAAGATAGGGGGATCTTATCATATTATTTATTTTAAACTGTGAATCGGAGCCTTAGACAGCGCTCTCTAATGTTGCTTCGATAAATGTGATGGTCCACTAAGTATATCTGCAGCAAGATGTGTGGACATGAGGCTTTATCACTGGGGAAACTCCTCAAAGTCGGTGGGCCGAGAGCGTCGGCTTTCTTTACTGAAAACATAGGTCTCCATCGAGGAAGGACCCAACATTCAAGAAACAAGAATAAGATACTATTCCCTTTGCAATCTGCTTTATCACCACTCGAGATTCTTGCACATTTTCACAACTCTTCACTTTTTCAGGTATGTTTTTCACCTCAAAAAAAAGAATCAGTGATAAAAAGAAAAATGATTTAGGCTGATAAATGTAGATCATGTCAGCAGAAAACAGGGTCCTCCCTCAGTGGAGATTCATCAACTGCCCCAAACCGCTGTTGGCCCACCGCTTCTCAGTCATAAGTCATGTGGCCTCGTCTGAACTTTACTCTGAAATGAATCGTGATTTGACACTGCAATAGAGTTTAGAAGCTCCATCTAATCATTTACAAACTGGGGGGAGAAATCGCTGTCATTGTGAAAGCTGAACTCGGGTGTGATCTAGTATCTGGTCTGTGCCCTGGTCTAGGATCTGCTCTAAGGTTTGATGCTGAGAGTCTGGGACGTGTGAGGTGCGAGGACCGTCCCGCAGACTAACCTTGCGTCCAGAGTCCATGTCTCCACACTCCCCTTTATCGTACCACCATTTGTTTTTCAGTTTGTCTAAGACGGCTTGCTCATTGAGTTTCAACACCGCTAGGTTTACTGGGATTCTTCCAACATAAGGAAATAACATAAATAACATATGCCATGTTATTTTATGTTATTCAGGTCGAAACGTAAAGTGCAGCATATACAGGGTACAAAGAGGGGGCTTTGTAAAAGAAAGAGTCACACCACACATAACAGACGTACAGGTTATACACATTAGATACAGTGATATGCTTTAATACTCCATCTAGCTCCTTCTAACTGCAGTAGATGTGTATTATATATCACAGCGGGTAACCGGCTCACCGCTCACACTTGTGCAACAGGGAACTCTCGAATTTGGAAATAACATCCCAAAGAGCGTCTGGTTTAATTACACAACAGTGATTTATTTAAGTTCATTTTTAGGTCGTATTTCACTCCCTGGGCCGCCGACGAGTCCCTCACCCCTCTCTCCCGAGGCAGTTCTCTTGCGTTGCAGCTCAGTGTGGGCCGGTTACCCCCCTCACCCCCCTCACCCACGCCACACACACACAGGCCACACACACGCACACACACACACGCACACACACACACACACACGGGCAGACAGGGCGTGTGGCGGTGGTGGCGGTGGGTTGCCCGCAGGGTTTAGCAAACTGGCTCTGACCTTGGAGTCCCCGCCCCCGCTGCCGCACTCTCCCTTGTCGTACCACCACTTGTTTTTCAATTTGTCCAAGAGGCCCTGCTCGTTCAGTTTTAAGACTGCCAGGTTTACGGGGTTTCTTCAAAATAATATAAAATCATAATTAGGAAACAGATATAGAGAGATTGGTTGGTCTCATGGTGGTGATCATGACAACATTGACTTTATGTCGTTAAAAAAAAGTCCTGCGTGTGGCTATTGAAATGAGGCAGGAGACTGGGGGATGCACATGAGTTAGTACTGGACTTTCAGTAACACTAAACCCACAGGTTTTACCAAGCAAGGGCCTCAGAGTGAGAGGGGAACTACACCGGGCTGATGCCATGGACACGACCGGCGCGCTACAAAGAAGCAATTCCTTTCGGTGGTATAAAAATACATACGAATCATAGTATTTATCAAGAGATTTGGGACTAAAGATGTCACAGGGTAAAATGTATGTAAAAGAGACGATTACAAACGATTGTGGGCAGTATGACCCAAACAGTCTAGCTTCATATAATCAAACTGTCTGAATTACAGCGTGTTGATATGGTCACATAAAAAGCCAGATGAAAAAAGTACTTTGCATATAGTTTCACATTTTGGTGACGGACATGACTCATTGTTGCTGCCTACAATTCTCTCAATTATCATTTTTCAGATCATACGATTATATTGTGACCTGAATAATCATGATTTTCGATCAACCAAATACTATAATTATTTCTTTTGTCCACAAATCTTCTACAATGACATCCATAACAGGAAAAGAACTGAAACCCATAAATGAGCTGTATGTTTTGCTCAGTTGACAGCAGTTCACCATCAGTCAGTAAGTTTAAATGTTCATTTAACTTGGTAAATTGGACTAATGCCTATTCTCCAGTCAACACACGTTCCAATCCACACTGATTTTTGTCCCTTATTTAAGTTCCAATTATATTTGCAAAGTGGTAAGACACTAGTTCAGTTTCCTTTCATGTAAAGTTACTGACTGGGTCGTTACCGCGCGCGTGCCATTGAAAGGAAAGTGCACGAGCAGCCGTATCCAAGGCATCCTCCTCTAACTCGCTCGCTCTGGCTTCTCCTAGAGCTGACTGGCTGTGGACAAAGACCCTCTCCATCTACGCTTCAAAGCGAGGCAGAATCGGCATCAGATTAGCATAATTTGGTCTTTCTTTCCAATCTGCGCCCATTCTCCTCTCTCCCCCGTCTCTCCCTTCCCGCTCCTTCCAGCTTTGGGATGAGCACATTCTGCCTCTTTTTGCTAAAGTAGGTGCGGAGGGTCTTGGTCCGCAGCCGCGACTTCACAACACAGCTGTAGGTGTCCTCAGAGCTGGTAAAACCTCGCACCAAGAGGCGACTAAAAGAAAGAAATCATGGATGATCTGTTAGTCGGCAAGTTTAGTGCGATGAGGCATTCCAGTCAGCAGGCAGAAAGAGGAGGAAATTAAGATTGCACAAAAATGAACAGGAAATGTCTTACAGCCAGGCAATCAGAGCATCCTGAAATATCAAGGGTTAGGGTTTTTTGTGTGTGTGTGTGTGTGTGTGTTTTTTATTTAAAGGTGCAGTTTAGGGGATTTAGAGACATATTTTTGTCCAAAATGATTAAAACAGTACTTAAAACGAATGCAAAAGATGATTTAGTATTATTATTTCTTTGCATGTCAAGTTAAAATGAAAGTATTTGCTGCAAACTACACTCGACTACACAGATTCTACGCAGATCACCTTGTGTAATCAGCGATGTAATGTAATGACTCTATGATATAACAAGAGCCATTCTGCTTGTGTAATGCTCGACTCTGGAGTTTAGCCTTGTGCTCGTCAGGTAAACAAATCCAAAGTAAATATGGAGACGTTTTGATCAATGGACTGAAGTTCTGCAATAATAATAGATAACACTCAGAGAGCACTTTTCAAGACCCTCAAAGACGAGCTCATGTGTAATGAGTGAAGTCGGAGCGTTGTGTAACAGGTAAAGTGGCTGTGCTGCCCTGGTGCCAGTGAGATAAAGCATCTCATTGAGTAACAAAGATAAAATGCACTGAAAAAGGAGTTATTTAAACGTTGCACAACCAATCAGGAATGCAATTATGACCACTTGTCACACAAACTGGGTTGTGTGTTCTGAGGCTCAAAAGGTTGGTGGTTCGAGTCCCTCTAGAGCCAGAATATTCAGAAGTAGCTCGCTACTGACTAGTGAAAGAATAATAGCCAACTGTATCGCTTTGAGTAACTATGGCTGCTGAATATCTAAAATGGGCAATATGTCGAAATTTAGATACTATTGTGAATGTTGTTTGTTCATGTTTATAGTAATTAATGCTCCAAAAAAATTTATATTAAATAAAAATGAAATAAATGTTATGTTGTTAAGTTTAAAATAAGGTATGAGATGATAGTTTCTGCATTTTTGTGGTTCATTTTATAGACATTTGTCTCATATTTAACCCTCAACTCGTGTTTAAAGATGTGTTTTAACATTTTTCTTTCTTTTATTTTTTCTTGTCAATATCGCCCAACCCTCTATTTTTAATTTCAAATGCCATCTGCGTGCCAGTACACAAGGTAAACGTGTTCAAATCAAATGTAGCCACAACTGATGAAAATAGGTACGTTGATGTATTCTTGATTATTAAAAACATTGGGCAGGACATTGTCGATGTTATACTTTGTGTTTTGGTTCATTAAGACAATTATCCAAAGCAGAATGAACTTCACATTTGGGCACTGGCAACACAGGTTCAGTTGGATTCAGTTGTTTTTTAACGTTTTCCTTTAAACCAATGAGAGTGCAGATACCTTCTCCATAAAGTGATCATACACGTAGTTGGTTAGCGATCAATATGTTATGACTGGTCCCCCAAAATGCACCTTTAAAACGTCAGTAATGTTCCTTTCCACATGTTTCACAGTCAGAACACATGCGCCCGGATCGGGGGAAGCACGCTCCACACACAGTGACACATCAGTGAGCGCGGCGCAGGATCGCTTCAAGTCAACTTTCCACGTTAATCGCACCATCACTTATGTCTGACGAGGAACGAGCCGCATATTCATTTCTGTCATTCGGCACGTTTTAATTACAGATTGTTTAGATATGTTAATGAATCTCCTCGTCAGACATCTGTGAATGGCCAGCGTGGCAACCTGAAATTAACACACGTCACGCCATTAGTAATTAACTGAGAGAGGGAGAGAGAGAAGGAAAGATTGTACGCTTTTTATAATCGTACTTGTATTGTTACTTTTGACAGTTTTTACAGTTCTCTTCTAAGATATTGGAGTGTACATAAGAATACTTTTCAGAGTGGAAAGAAATAATGCTACCACTAGTCTGTATTATATCTGTACTAGGAAGTATTCGCTAAACTACTTTTGCTTCAGAGCTCAAGATCAAACGTTACATGAAAAAAAAAAGCTGCTGCGTTAATTACTGATGGATACATGTATTACTCTGTAGTATCAGAATACTTTTGGATGAACGCTTCAATTTAGTTTCAATTTTGCTTCTACTACCACTTCTACTGCTACTACTGCTAGTGCTACTTCTATGGCTAATCCTACTGCTGCTGCTGCTACAACTACTTCTACTACTTTTAGTACTACTACTACCGTACTTCTTCTACCTCTATGTTTACTCGTACGACTACTTCTACTACTACTTCTACTGCTACTTCTACTATTAAGCTTCTTCTATAAGTTTAAACTTCGCTTCTTTTTGAGCACAAATACATTACTACAGCCGAATGTTTCTCAAATAAACACACTGAACTGAACTGAACTTACTATCTATAATCTTATTTTTTATCTTATAGCTTATTGTTATTTTTATCCCATAGTAGATTAAATTGTTTCTCTTTTGACTTATTCATTGTTTTATGTTGCACCGAATCACCAAGACGAGTTCCTATGTTTGTGAATTCTGTTCTTTGACAATGGCAATAAACCTTTACAAATGCTAATGTTGTATGCAAACAAACATTTTGACTATAAGAGAAACACTTCTAGTTAAGCTGTTGCAACCTTTGGCTGCCGACCAAGGTGCAATCCCAGAACTCCTGAGTGAATCCTCCATATGGTTCCTTCATTCCAGTCATTAAAATGAATGAGGCCGATTACAGATACATTAAGGCCCCACCCCTCTCTCTCTCTCCCACTCCCCTTCTCTCTCTATCTCCCTCTCTCCCTCGTTCCCTCTCTCCCTCTCGATTATGAGTGGGAACTTGGTGCTAATCTCTTATGAAAATGGCAGCTGCTGCATTTGGACGTCAGTAAAAGGAAAACATCCAGAAAATCATCCATTTCATTCATTATTTCCGTCCGCGTGCCAAGTACCAGTGTAACTCTGCTGGTTTCGAGGTGCGAGGCTGGACTGAAGTGGAAAAGTGGCCGTACGGGACGCGGCATTAGGCTCTAATCCGATTTTCAAGAGGCGCATTTACATATTGTGTTTCAGTGGAGACGTCTCCAGTTTAAAGCAAGTGTCATTTTAAAGTGAATTGCTGAATGGCCAGTTTTCCACCAGCTCAGGCGCTCGACAAATGTAACAAATGTAACCCAGAGGGTTCTGATGAAAGTTGTGACACTCTAAAGACAGTTGTTTTTTTCTTCAGGCTAATCTTTAGTGGTTGTAAAAGCAAATTATCTGCTTTTTATGAATCACAGAGACATTTAGACTAGGTATAAAACAGAATTTAAAGGTATAAAACACAATAAAAAACATTTTTTATTGATCTAGTAGCAAAAATATCAATACTTTTCTCAAGACGTTGCTATTTCATCTCCATTTTTGAAATATATTGTTTATATTTTAGTTTATCTGCAACTATATATGACATTTTTCGGTATTGCGTCCATATCTCCTATATTTTGTAAATATAGTTAGTATATTTTTTCTATTTTACTGTACGATAGGGACACGCGCTGGAATAGTTTTTTAATTCAACTGTTTTTGACTTTTTTCGGCTGGATTTGAGCGTTTTTCGTTGCGTTCGTTGTGTTGTTGTGACGTGAGCGACCCCACCAGCGAGCCCACCAGCCCCTCCCCGCGCCCTCCGGCGGCGTGTCGTCGGTACACGTTTATATACACGTTTATATACACGTTTATATGAAAGAGGAACTTCACGAACGATCGGGACACGCACTGGAATCGCTTTAAATTAACTTGTTTTGACTTTATTCGGCTGGATTGAGTGTTTTCGTCGTGTCGTGGCGATGTGTCTTGGCTCTGAGTCCCCCGGCCCCGGCCCCGCCCCCCGGCTCCGGCTCCGGCCCCGCCCCCCGGCTCCGGCCCCGCCCCCCGGCCGGCGTCGTACCGCGTTTACACAAAGGAGGAACTCATGAAACTGCGGAGAACTGTCGTCTTACCCGGAGATCGTCACGTTATCCCGGCGCAATACTGACCTAACCTAATACTGATGTGCAATTCTGTCATATGTGCAATTACTGTGAAATTCATGTGCAATTCATGTGCAATTACTGTGAAATTCATGTGCAATCTATGTGCTGTCGTGACACATATTCATGTGCAATTACTGTCGGGATCACATGCAATGGTATTATTTATTGATTTGTCTATGGGAGTTTTTATTTATTTATAGGAGATCTTCTACTGAAAGTGTTTTTCAGACTTCCTATAAGTGATCTGTTCTTCTGTATCTTCCTCTGTATCTACCTGCGTTGCACCAATGAAATTTCCCCATGTGGGACAATAAAGGAATATCTTATCTTATCTTATCTTATCTTATATTACGATACTTGACATACTTGGAATCGGCTCAAAACTAAAATATAAGTTATTTATAAGACTAATACTTGTATAATTGTCAAAATGAACACTGCACAATGTATTTAATGTACTAGTATTGCACAAACTTGAACAATTTTGCCATCCATTGTTTAGTCACGAATGTATCGTCAATGGTTTTTACTTTTGGAAGCATGTCATGCCTGGGAGTGTCATAAATCTCATCTGAAATTGCGCCGACTTAGTTTTCATGCAACGTGCAAGCATAACAATACTAAAAAAAATGAGCTATGGGACAATTTATGAATATGGATGCAAAAGTTATTGTGAAATTGAGCAAAATGAAGCACATAAAATTAAACATTAAAACGAATAGCGTAGTTCTACTGTTCATAAAAGATGAAGCCACAGAGCCATAAGTCAAGTGTTAAAAAGCGTGATGGATACGTTGATAAAAGCTGACGTCGCTTTTGTCGGGTGACGGTGCAGTGGCAGAAGTTTACCTGAGGGGGGAGCCCTTTGGCGTGGCAATGCCGTAACCTTTAGAGTCGAGGTTGCCCCCGACCTTCATGGTGTCGCAGGGCTTCCTTTGCTCGATGTACTCGTTCATGGTGGACTCCAGGAGGTAGGCGTACTTCCCTTTGGACTTCCTCACCCTCATCACGCCCTCGTCTGTGGTCTTCACAAACACTGAGGGGTCCGCCGCTTTCATGTACGACCACATCTTCTCAAACACTGCGATCTTGGACCTCTGCGACACAGGAGAGAGAACTAGGCGTGTCACGAGAACGCATTTGGAAGTGAAAGAAAATAACAGTAAAACCCTTTTCTAGATATCTTCGCAGTAAATAAATAGCAGAATGACACATTATAGTAGTTCTCCACGGCAGCTTTGTGCAATTTAATGCTATCAAAGTGTGCTGAATTTGAATATTTGTCTCGGAAAAGCCTCAATTATTTTTGTTGATGAAAAAAAAAGAACTTAAAAGGGACAAATGTTCAAAATGATATAGTTTTAAGCCTTTGTATGCTCTAAGTGGAGATGTCTGACTGAAAAAGAATAAGCTCTCGAGGTATTTATTTACTTATTTCAGCTAAAAATATATGTATGTTGACTATATATTTCAACTCACTGGTTCTCCAACTTTTCCCACCAAGTATCACCCAAGAAAATAGTTGGATTAATAATAGATTTCTGAGTGCAAACAGATCCAAACCAGGTCTAAAACAGGACCACAATATTCCTCTACTAGTAAACCAGGACTAAACATGGGATTACAATTGATTATGTTATTTAACATGATGAGGCATTGAAGTTGTCAATATGGACCAACTTAATCATTTAAAGGTGCACTTTGTAACTTTTCTGCTACCTGCTTGTGTCCTAAATCACTTAAAGCTAGAGAAAAACAACATTTCTACTTAATAAAGGCTGAATAAGTGTTAAGTGACCATATAGGGATGAGCCCCAGGTGCAGAGCAGCAGTTCAAGACGCTCCTCTGTCGCTGAACTCTCGCCCGTTCTGTTACATGTGAAGTGTTCAGATTCAAGACAGATAGAGACTGTGTGTGTCCCTCGTGTCCCTCGTACAAATAATGCCAAAAAGTCACATCTCAGAAAAAATATTTCAGGCGTCAGACCAAATAACTTAAGGAAAATAACAATCACAAATACACAAATGAATAAACACGTAAAATGTGGACTGCTAAACATTAGAGCAATTTCCTCCAAATCGCTCTTAGTTAATGAATTAATTAGTGACTATAACATAGATCTTCTAGCTCTAACTGAAACGTGGCTTCAACAAGACGACTACGTCAGACTAAATGAGTCCACCCCACCCACCCATGTTAACTTTCAGACTGCCAGGAGCACAGGCCGAGGTGGTGGTGTGGCAGTGATCTCACACTCAAGCCTACTCATGAGCCCTAAAACTAACAATGCATTTCACTCATTTGAAAGCCTTATGCTGTCAATCACATGTCCAAATATGAAAAACCAAAAAGGAGTTTTGTTCATAGTTATCTACCGACCCCCTGGTCCCTACTCAGAGTTTTTAACAGAGTTTTCTGACTTTATATCAAACTTAGTGTTAGCCTGGGATAAAATAGTTATAGTTGGAGACTTTAATATCCACGTAAACATGAGTGATGACGCTCTCAGTAATGCCTTCAGCGCCTTGTTAGACAGCATTGGTTTCACTCAGAATGTAAATAAACCGACTCACACTCACAAGAACACTCTGGATCTTGTCCTAACGTATGGAACAGAGATTAGTGACCTCAGTGTCCTCCCTCAAAACCCTATATTGTCAGATCATTTCCTAATTACCTTTCAGTTTATTCTTAAAGATCATCCAGTCCCACAAAATAAAGTTATAATGAAAAGGACAATATCTGAAAAATCTATCTCAAAATTCAAAGAAATAATAGAGCCAATATTCAGTGACATGTCATGTGATCCTGCTGAGAACAGTTTTAGTCCCAGTTTAAGTGATCAATGTGTCGACTTGACCATGAATTCTCTGAAGTCTGCTCTTGACGTTGTCGCGCCGTTAAAACAGAAGGTCATTAGGCCAAAGCGCGCCTCCCCATGGTACAACCAAGAACTGCGTTCACATAAACAAAGAGTTAGAAAGTTAGAGGGATTATTTCGTCGCTCTCACACCGAAGAATCCCTAAAAGCATGGAAAAGTTGCCTGCTGTCCTATAAGCAGGCTCTGCGTAAGGCCCAAACCAGATATTATTCAAATCTAATAGAAGTCAACAAAAGTAACACTAAATTCCTTTTCAGCACTGTAGCTAGGGTAACAAACTGTCACAGTGCAGTAGAGCCCTCAATCCCAGCTACACTTAGCTCTGATGATTTCCTCCTATTTTTTAATAATAAAATAAAAACAATCAGAGATAAATTAGATGAAATTACCCCCGCTATTAGCCCTGAACTAGCCCAAGCTGTAAATCTAACGTCCCATATAAATCCACCTGTAAACCTAGAAAGGTTCACAGCTGTTGATCAAGCAGAGATAACTTCAGCCATTATGTCCTCTAAAAGCTCAACTTGTGTCCTAGACCCCATTCCAAGCAGACTCCTCAAAGACATTCTTCCCCTAATTATAGACTCTATTCTTAATATAATAAATACTTCACTCGAAAGTGGCTATGTTCCACAGTCCTTCAAACATGCAGTCATTAAACCTCTTCTGAAAAAGCCTAATCTAGATCCCGACCTATTGGTAAACTACAGACCTATTTCAAATCTTCCCTTCGTCTCTAAAATCCTTGAAAAAGTTGTAGTAAAACAGCTTTGTCGCCACCTGCAGGACAATAACTTATTTGAAGTTTTCCAGTCAGGGTTCAGAGCCCACCACAGCACTGAAACTGCACTAGTTAAAGTCACAAATGATTTGTTATTAGCCGCTGACGATGGACTGGTCTCAATCCTGGTTCTGTTGGACCTCAGCGCAGCGTTTGACACCATTGACCACAACATTCTACTGCAGAGGTTAGAATGTGATGTAGGTGTTGGAGGAACAGCCCTCAGCTGGTTTAAATCCTTTCTATCTGATAGGTTCCAATTTGTTAATGTAAACCAGAGCTCCTCACCAAGCTCTAAAGTAATTTACGGTGTGCCACAGGGTTCGGTACTCGGTCCAATTCTGTTTACTCTTTATATGCTGCCATTAGGCAACATTATCAGAAAGCATGACATTAACTTCCACTGCTATGCAGACGACACTCAGCTGTATTTATCAATGAAACCAGATCAGAGCGATCAAGTAGACAGACTTAGTGCTTGTGTGAAGGAGATAAAAACCTGGATGACACTAAACTACCTGCTTCTTAACCCTGAAAAAACCGAGGTCATTGTGCTTGGCCCTAAGCATCTACGAGACGCTCTATCTGAGCAGATAGTCACACTGGACAATGTCAGTGTAGCCTCCAGTTCTACTGTAAGAAACCTTGGAGTCTTATTTGACCAGGAGCTCTCATTTAAAGCTCATATAAATCAAGCTTGTAAAACAGCCTATTTCCATTTGCGCAACATCGCCAAAATCAGAAGAATCCTGCCTAAAAGTGATGCCGAAAAACTTATCCATGCATTTGTAACGACTAGATTAGACTACTGTAACTCCCTGCTTGCAGCGTGTCCTAAAAGCTCCATAAAAAGCTTTCAACTGGTTCAAAATGCAGCAGCAAGATTACTAACAGGAACTAAAAGAAGAGAGCACATTACGCCAGTGCTGAAGTCTCTTCACTGGCTCCCCGTCGAGTCCAGAATCAAATTCAAAATTCTACTCTTGACCTACAAAGCCATAAATGACATGGCCCCATCCTACCTCAAAGATGCTATAGAACCATATCATCCAAACAGAGCTCTTTGCTCTCAGAATGCTGGCCTTCTGGTGGTGCCAAGAGTCTCTAAAAGTACTGTAGGAGGTAGAGCGTTTAGCTACCAAGCTCCTGTGTTATGGAATCAGCTCCCGACCCATGTTAAATATGCTGACACAGTCTCTTCATTTAAGTCCAGGCTTAAAACGTTCCTCTTCGAAATCGCTTATGGTCAGAGTAGTTAGGAACAGAAAGATAAACCCACAGCTTCAGCTACGCTGCCCTAGGAGTAACTATGCTGGGGGAAGTATGACAGCTTGAGCACTATCCTCTTCTTCTTCTGACTACTTATGCTATCAAACAATATTTATTTTTTGATTCCACTTGCAAACTGTTCACCGCCTTCTTTTCTTTCTCTCACTCCTGAGGACCTGTGGACCCAGATGCCCCTCCCCTGGTGAAGTGGTCCCTGCCCTGTGTGGACGGTCCCTCATCTGCCTGAAGAGTGGGTCCAGCTCGCCTCCGATGGTCCCTCTTCTGCCTGAAGAGTGGGTCCAGCTCGACTCAGACGGTCCCTCTTCTGCCTGAAGAGTGGGTCCAGCTCGACTCAGACGGTCCCTCATCTGCCTGAAGAGTGGGTCCAGTTCGCCTCAGTCGGTCCCTCTTCTGCCTGAAGAGTGGGTCCAGCTCCAGTCTCCTCGTGTCCGTCTGTCCGTCTGTGAGAGTCGGATCTCTCCTTCACTGGAACTCCTCCAGGTTTCTACGCTTTTTTCCCAAAGAGGTTTTTTTTGTAGTTTTTCCTGGCCGAGAAGGAGAGTCTAAGGACAGAGGACCCTGGGACATCGTCCCTCGCCACCACAGACATTGTCTGACTTCATCGCCACCACAGACATTGTCTGACTCCATCGCCACCACAGACATTGTTGATTCATTTCTCCCTGTGGCCCTCAGAGGCAACTGTTGTTGTGATTTTGGGCCTTACAAAAATAAATTGATTTGATTTGATTTGATTTGAATAAGTAAGATTATTAAGCTTATTAAGAACACTTGATAAATAAAATTAATTAACTGCACTGGTAGAATATTTCAAACACATTTTTTAGTATTTTTTCTAGTTTTAAGAAGATGTAGTGTTTATTTAATCACAATTGTTATGGCTAAAAATCTGTATTTCCACTGTGAGCGTCGTCTCCTCTCCACAGCCCTGACCTGTAACGTGGCTTGTTAGCATCTCCCGCTCGTCTCCATGGATATACGCTCAAACGCTCATACCGCGGAATATCACGGTGAAGAAATAGCGCCTCCACGGAGACGAGCCGATGCAGACTTCCACCAGAAAAGTGCCACAGCGAACATTTAACAGGAAAAAAAACAATACTTTACCCTGAAAAATTCTTTGGTCGATCCTGCGTCCAGCGTCCCGTAGGCGATCTCCGTTTGCTTGGCCAAATCCTCGGCGCTCTCTATAGGCGACACCATCCTCTCCACTGTCAGGAAGGCCGCCAAGTTGGCCGTATAGGACGAGATGATTATAAGGGTGAAGAACCACCACACGCCCCCCACGATTCGGCCCGACAGAGACCTAAAAAAAAGAAAACAGACGCACGTTTACAGCGCTATTTATTTCTGTTTGCAGTGAAGGCATTTTCTTCTCCGGGCAAATTATGCAAACAATCAACAAAGGCAATCTAAGAAGAACATTGACCTACATTGCATCACACTCTGCGGGCGCGCACTCAGCTCCAGCAGGCTGCAAGAGCTTTAAGCCCAGTGTGCTAAGACAAGATAACCAGCTCCACAAAGGCCCTCTGACAGCTTGAGTTGCCAATACGTTTAAATGGTACATGTGTGTCAATGGTTAATGAGCCACAGAAAACACTTGGGTTTAATTGCACTTGAAAAGAGAAATGGGGCAAATCCCTTGTTTTTTCTCAGGGAAGACAAGGCGCTTTTGGTGATTTGTGATATGGAGCTTTTAACACATGAAATTAACACCATCTTAAAAGTAAATCTTCCAACTGGACGATTATGATTTTTTTTTTCCCCCTTCAGCTGCTCCTTATTATCAGTAAAACCAAAATGGGTGTGTGGTAATTGTACAATTATTCAGTACCCAAGTGGCCTTTAATGCCTGTTGACGTGTGACATTTAAATGACAAAAAATGCTATAAAATAAAGATATTTGTAACCAGCAAAATCTGTTTTCTAGTTATTATGTTTTTAATTTGGGGAGTGTCTACAGAGCCGCGGCGCGCAGCCGAAACTGCTAGGCTATTTTGTGCCGGGTTAGGGTTAGGGTTAAGGTTAGGGTTAGCCATGAGGCTATTTGACCGCGCCGCTGCTCTGTAGCCACGGCCTTTAATTTGATTTTTTAGTAACTTAAAGGGCCTATATCATGCAAAGTCAAGTGTTTTTTTGCAGTCTTTAGCTAGAAAACAGTCTCTATCCTTCACTTCGGATGAGCAGACGAACGGGTGCCACTCACCAGGATGAGTCATCCCGGTGAGTGCTGTTTCAGGAAGCACTCTGTACCTGTAACACCCCCTATCCCCCTCCTCAGCGCTCGAGAGGAACCGCGGCTATTTAGGCACAGTTAGCTTCAAACGCTATTTCTTTTGTTCCAACGCTGCTGCCGCTGACACAGCTTGAAAATTTGCTCACCACGTCATTTCCGGTTAGGGAAGCATGGTCCAAGATATGGGTGATATTTTATAACTATTGCGTTATGGGTGTTGTACAACCCTTATTATTAACAACTATGCCCTAAAGGTAGACTATGAAATGAGGAAAATAGCATAATATAGGATCTTTAAGCAGTGTCTCAGTCTATTTGTTGTATATTGAAGGCTCCGATGTGTAACAGAAAGAGCTGAAATCGAGCTGAGCGTATTCATTTTTTAGAGGGAAGTGGGTCTGTCGCAATCGTAATGAAATAAATGTTAAAACAGAACGCCCTTTCATCTCAGTTCACCTTTGCATGCTCGGAGCCAAGAGTGAGGGATAAGAAGAGGAAAAAACTCACATAGTACATAACTATTTAAGATCCTTTTCATACAACAGGAGGATGATGATGAAAGAGAAGTAGCAGGAGAAGAGGAGGAGAGCAAAAAGAGAGGAAGTCCAAAACTCTGCGATGGGGAAAGGACATGTATTTGTATTTGTCAAGCAACTTCTGTTCAAATGAGATGAGATGGAGATGGAAATATCAATACACACTCACTTTATCGACAAATACAACTGCATCCCAATAAAAGTCGACCATTTGTAATCATGTAAATAGAACAAATATGTAATAATATATATATATTTAGCGGCAAGGCAGAAAATATTAAACTGTATTTTTAAGGCAAGCTGAGTCCTTTTTATTCTTGGCATCATCACAAATGCATTCTACTTTGTCCAAATCACCTGAAAACGCTGGTTAAATCTGTTCCTGGCTCTAAAAACGATATAAACGCGCGGAGCATTGCTTGTTCCGTTTTATTCTTAAATAAACTTTCCGGGGTACATTTCCCACAAAACTATTGTAGCGATTGAAGTCTTTAGAAAGCAGTTTTTGACTCACCGCCGCAAAGTACGTGTCAAAGTTACGGCGCACAAACAACCGTGACATTTTATATTCAAGCTGGAGCAATGAAAAAGAGGAAATGGCAGATTTCAAATACTGGAGTGGATATCCCGACCCGGGGCTGACAAACTCCTTAGCTCTGCTGCTGCTGCTGCCCCCGAGAGGTGCAGTAAACAGCTGTCTAATCCCTCGCCTTCAATGGCCTCCTTTTTCTTTCTTTATTTCTACTCTCCTCCCCTCCGTTCGCTCTGGCAGCCCTTTTCCTGGCGCTGCAGGCTTCGACAAAGGGTTCAGCACGGGCTAAGTCGACACTGGCCTTCACCTTGGCTTCAAAACCGTCCACCACAACACTGTCCTCTGTGGGCTTTATTTGGCACTCAACCTCTCAAATACAGCTCCCAACTTGATTTTATGACACAAATCTGAACATACATGAGTTTTTTTGAAGGATAGACTACTGCAATTTTTCGATTATTCGATTTCAATACTAAGGAATAGGCCGGATACTCAATAAAGCTGTTGAATTTCTGAGTAATAGCGTGTTCATCACAAAATAATAGTCAGTTCTTTATGATAAGTTGTGGTCTTATACTGGTTCTGATTAGATTCAAGGTCACCCCAAAAATCCTATATCAAATTAATAATAATTGCATCGATACTTCTTATATTTCAAAAGAGTATCAAGTTTCAATGCTAGTTTTAATTCATATCTGATTTTTTAGATAGTATAAACGATTACTTTGTCCGTTTTTTGGCAGTATTTTACCCAAGAAAATACTAATAATCAGAATCAGAAAAAGGTTTATTGCCATTGTTGAATCTTGGGTGAAAAGGTGCAACATGAAACAACAATATAATAGCAAAATATAACTTTTTTTAGTAAGGCATGAATAAAAAATTGGGTTAGCTAAATAACATAAAAAATAAACTTATACTAAATAATTTGACTGAATAGAGACAGACAATATACAATTATTATTTAAAAAATAATAATAAAAAAAAATAAAATAAAAATAATAATAAAATAATAATAATAATAATAATAATAATAATAAAACATAAAAATAAATAAATAAATAAAATAAAAATAAAAATAAAGCATTAGTCTCATACAACTCTTTTCATTGTGGCACCAGTCCCAATCCTGGTTGTGCACTGTTTAAAACCTCCTTTAGACCTGTTTTAGTCCTGATTTCTAGCTGCAGCCGGCTTTAGCCCCTTTCAATCAATTTTTGTCCTTATTTAGTCCTGGCCTGGACTAGCTTAGCCTACATCCAGTCAAGTCCTTGTTAGATTAGTCACCGATGCTCATTTAGTCCATTACAGTCAGTACTTTGCGAGCCAAATATCTTCTGAGGTGGTCTTTGGCGTGAGACATTCGGGGCACACAGCGGTGGGTAATCTCAGTCCTGTTTTGTTTCTGTTTGTCTCTCTTTGAACTGGCTTCCTTTGAGCCGTACACTCATGCATTATTGCACAGCCCAAATCTCTCGCGCGACATTAGAAGAGCTGTCTCATTACTTATTACAGGGGGGAAAGCTCCAAGTCGCCCTGTAATTTCTTTAACTTGTTAAAGCAAGGATTAATCAATTATTCAGTCCGCCTTAACCGCTCCAGTAATGATAATGTGATGATAATGAGCTACCGAGGCATTCATAAGACGAATTAACTTACAGTAAGAATAGTGTTCTATAATTCTACATGAATGGATTTAATCAGGGATACACCGAAGCGTCTTTGCGATGTCATGTTATTGCAGTGAGATACAATTCCTAATTTAACCACATCGTTAATTAATTTTGCCACGAACTAATATGACAATTGAATAGCTTATGCATCAGATCATTAGATTTGTATGTGTTTCATATCGTACATGACTCTATGATCACAAGTGACTATAGGATTATCTGGGCACGACTTGCTCCTCAGGTCGAACTCAAACAAAGTCGTACAATCAGGTTTGTTTCTTGCAATGGCTCATGGGAAACCAACAAGCCCATTGGTCATCTGTCAGTCAAAACGTCTCCAAAGTCATTTAAATCCAACAAGTCCTTCCCACCTGAACTTGTGGAGATATGACGAGGCCAAGGTCGGTAAAGAAACAAAGCGCCACACATCAGGTGGAGGCGTTGACGAGAGAGTCGTCGTAAAAGAAAAATATGCTCAGCACAGACGTGTGCAGTTTGCAGAAAGCGCGCAGATATGGGAACAAATCAATCTAAAAGTGATGTGTCCATCCCGGAGACACCTGTCATGCTGCAATGTCAAATAAATATGGGAAGGAGTGTCTGGAATGCTGCCAATGTGGTCTGATACATTTGGATTTGGCTAGATGTTTTTTATTTATTTATTTTATTTCGTTAATTTTATTGTATTTCTGTTTCTGTAATTTCTTTGTGATTTTAATGCATTTTTCCTGCTGTGTGAAGCACTTTGAATTGCCTTGTGTATGAAATGTGCTCTACAGATAAACTTGCCTTGCCTTGCCCAGATAGGACACAAAAACAAGGCCTAACCCTTTACTTTACTTATTACCTGCTGAACTTTATATGGGACTAGATTTGAGCAAAAATGGAGCCGTCTACGTAACAACTGAGAATCTACAAAGCACATCACCACCTTAAAGTTACACAGACAGATTATCGATTACCGCTCAACTGTAATGTGGCAGCGTTTGGGTCGTTAGGATTAGCCTCATCATTGCACCATAACGATGTAAAAACCAATCCTCCCGACTGACAGCCAAATAAATAGAGTTTTCCCGTGTCATCATTGGATTCAGACGTTAATCCTCAGATATATGATCTCAACCCACAGATCCAAGAGTAGCACTGAAGTCTCATTAGAATTCCCTTGGCTGGTCGCTCTATTCGATATGGTAATTAGCAATGACTAATGACTTTAGCAAGTGTTAAAAATGAGCCAGTAATGGCCACATTACAATGGATTAGGAATTACAGAGGTTTTAAATGAGAGAAAATGGCCGCTAATTGTGCAGTAATCTTAAATAAATGAAAGAGTTTTCTGCAACGCTAATCTTTCCTTAACATCTTCAAAAACACATCATATTACGACAGCTGTACGTTCACAATGACTGGGCACAGCCACTCGCGGGACGTCCGGGCCGACAAGACACGATTTATGAGAGATTTATGGGAGATTTATGGGAGAGTCAATGGAGGATAAAGTGACAGAGGCGAGGCAAGAAAAATGCATTTTGCCCAAAGAAACAGGGAAATAAAAATGTAAAAATATATTTCTCTCAGCCCTTCGAGAGTGCCAAAATAGCCAGCTAGAAATATTTTGCAAAACCCAGAGCGAAGAAGAATATTGCCTTGTTAAGCTGTTTTGTGTAAGCTCCAATTAAACAAATAACACACGTAGGTCATTCTTTTACATTTAGTTGAAAACTGCCTTTTCATAATGACACTGCACCGTAACCAAGCAGCACATTTTAACTGATGCGTTGTCATTGTTGAAGATGATGACAATATAAACAGTTTTTCTTTCTTTTTTAGATAATATGTTGTTTATTTCAATACAAAATAATGCAGATAATGACAGTTTGAATGCGCTAATATTAGACGAAGACCAGATGATTCAGAAAAGAACCAGTTTTGCCCTGTTTATGCGATTTTTTATGCTAGGTTTTGATTTCCCCCCCCATCTCTGACAAGCACGAAACAAATGAAATACGACTCTGACAAAACTTGATGACAGAATACGGTCAATTTTATATAATGCATCATCTTGTACTTGAACAACAACACCAACAAAAAGTCCAAAACGTAACTTATTCCGTTATAATTATTCATCTTCATACATTTGCCAAAGATTATATAGTCTACCTTTGTCTTATTTTGCTCCTGATGTATCTTTTGTTTTGCCCACAAGTTAATTTCTTTCAAGGTTATGGAGACAAATGTGTTTTTCCACATTATAGCCATTGTCGTCTTCAGGCAGCAGCAGAAGAAAGAACAAACAAACACACATTCTGACAGCGCTGTGTTTATAGCTGATGTTCGAGCAATTCTCACATGATTGCAAAGTTTGATGACAAAATCAAACTTGCAATTATCGCAGAGAGAGGTTTTTGAAGCGTCACTATTTATTCACCTCAGTCAGTGCGTTTTTTTTTTTTATCGGAATTACTGCAATGCCCGAGTCCTTTTCGAATAGACATACAGCAATTACAGGCCGAGCTCAAAGTGAATAAACATGCTCCGTGACCACAGCGCGATAATAGCAGGAGCACAGGGCGCACACAGATGCACCCGTGGGCTCGCCGACCTTCTCTAAAGGTCAAAACACAACAAATGCCTTTATTCTGAATCGCTCAGTTACAAGTCAAAGGGCACTCCACTGCACACTGGAAGGAACAGTAAACATTCAGGATTTGGGCTGCCGAGGATATATATTGGCCTCTCGTATCAATGTATTCAATTTGTACAGTATTTGAGTCGGAGAGTTACAACGGGAGGACAATACTGTGAGAAAAATACGTACAGGTTACATTTCTATTAGAGGAGGATTAGCTTCTATGGCTAAAACAGTTCAGGGAATGATGCGTGGGCCGTGGATGCTGTAGAGTTCAGTTTGAGTTTAGTGTCATAAAGTCAGATGAAAGTAGCAAAAGTAACAAATTTCCTGTGATTTCAATTTTAGTTTGTTTTTTCTCTTTCAGAGTTGCCAAAGGAAAATGAATGTAAAAGTGATTTTCATACTGATTTGGAATGTCAGTGCTGCTTCTTAGCCTCATAAGGGAATTTTGTTCTTTGCATTTGATCGATTCTCTACTGGAGGCCAATTCGACATGTTTGTGAAATGTACATTCAGCTGTAAAAACCTTTGACTACACTATATACTTCTGATGTACTTTATGAGTATTTCTGCTCCTTAAAGGTGCACTCCACTTTTAGATGGAGGGCTTGCCACCTGCTTGTCTCCTTATTGATTTGTCTAGAATTGACCAGAGTATGGCATTAAACTGACCTATCGCCACGTTGACGAGTAGATGACGCCACCAGGCCAAATTAGAGGTCAGATCTGTGGAGAGGCGAGCTCACAGCGTGATACATTCAAGTCAAGCCATAACATCTCCATGAAAACAAGCAGGAGGCGGACTCAATAAGTGGATACATTTGGAACATACCGTATTTTCCGGACTATAAGTTGCACCTTTTTTCATAGTTTTGGCCGGGGTGCGACTTTACTTATATTTATACTTATATACTTATACTCCGGAGCAACTTATATATGATATTATTTGTTATTTTTCACACTTGCAACCGCATTTCATACTCCAGTGCGACTTATATATGTTTTTTTCTTCTCTATTATGCATTTTTTGGCTGGTGCGACTTATACTCCAGTGCGACTTATAGTGCGGAAAATACGGTACTTCGGGCAGCGGAGAAAAAAGCAGTGACAAAAAAATGGATGACACAAACTGAACCAACAGTCGAGATCTGAACCAACATCATAATTTGCATTCAAAATCCAAAAGACAACAATATTCCGACAAAATTGGAGGACTGTCCCTTACTACACGCTGAAGAGTATGTAAAAAAGCTCAGTACATCTGTGTCTGAGTGTGAAAAAAGGTTCCACAGTGCACCTTTAAAGATATTAAGTTTGCCTCGGCTCTCATTTCCTTTTCCTCGGAGACAGAAAATCCCCTGTCAAATCGGGCAGTGAAATTTCAGCATGTCTGGATAATTAAGCACCATCAACTATTTATAAACGCTATTACCTTTTTATGTAACCGGATATAGGTCTCTGTGGGTGAACACTGAATGGGCATTTTGGCCTTCTGCCGCTGCCACAAAATGGGACCAAATTGGAGCGATGCGCTTTTAGTGAAGTCTGCTGTGTTTTCTAAATGTGGATCTGGGAGAGGTAAATGCGTTTTGGACAATTCTGTTTCAAAGGGCGTTTTTTTGTGCGCGCGCTATTTCCCCCTGTCGCTGTATTGATGGTTTTATGATTTGGAGAGGTGTGTTTGCGGAGCGCTTTCATCTCCAAGGCCGATCTAATGCACAAGCTTTATGCTGGAAGCTGAAATAATAATTTATTAAAAACATTTCTCGCTCGCCCCCTGCCTCCATCTGCTTCATCTCTAAAGGTCAGTATTTGCATGCCATCACGTTCAAAAGAGAATATTATGATAATGGCCGTGCGCTTGCAGGGACGACAACAAAAAACTCATGATTACGATAATCCCACCATGCCGCAGATAGTTAGGACAAAATATCATCAAGTCATAAAGTTGAATTGAGAAAAAAAAAGAACCTCAAAGATAAAATCAGAAAATGTTTCATTTTTTTCCAATTTCTTTTTAAAGGTGTACATAGTAGCTTTTCTGGTGTAGTGCATGCCATCTGCCGGTTTCCATGGAGATGTTACTTTTACTGCATTAAACATGTCTATTTCCATGGAGACAAACAGGTAACGGCGCCAGGCCAAGTTACAGGTCAGATCCGTGGAGAGCATGTATTTTACTGGTAATTTTGAGCAATAAAAACATCAGTAATGAAATCCATGCTAGTGAGCTTTGGGTAACGCCGTCATACTGTGGAACAATCCAGACAAGCGAGGAACATCTCCATGGAGACGAACAGGCTGCTGAAGCCCTTAAACAAACTGATTAAATGCAGGGTGACACGGTATGTTAAGGCCATGGCATTAAATTGAAAGGAAAATACACATTGGCGGCTGCATTTTGAATTGTTTATTGGAATGACCACATCAAGCAGCTTTTTTGACTGTCAAAATGTGTGAATTTCATGTTTTTCAGGCGCTATTTCTAAGAACAACTCACGAAAACCCAGATTTGCAGTGAATTATACCAGTTTGTGCCACTAGATGGAGTTTCTGATGTAGGTGCAGCAAGAGTGGTGCAGGGACCATCTCATTTTAACACAAAAAAAAACTACACTTTAAAAAATCTACACTCAATAAAGCATGATCTCAATTCTCAATAAACTGTTCACTGTGAATCGAGCCTTTGGTTAAAGCTTTATTTAGGCTAATTAAAGTCTAGTTTGCGATAAAGTGGTGGCCATTTTTTCAGTTTCAACAATTATGGTTGATTGAATCGTGCAGTAATGTTCATATTGACGTATATTACCTCTGAAATCAAACTTACTTGTCACCTAAACTGATTTGCTTGAGGGAAGTTACACACGACCCTCATTGTACAGTAAGAGACACATTCAGCATCATTTAGCATTTCGGTCGTTGGACATCTCCGCCGTTCGTTCCGGGGCAAAGCCGGTGCTCTTTTGCCGGCGGCGCGCGCACACGAGCCGCACGATGACGACCGTAATGATACAATGTGCGCTGAGTGCCATCGCCGCCGCTGACTGAGCCTCACGTAACCCGCTGTGAGCCCGGCGCCGCGGAGCCGCGAAGGGGGCGGCTCGCAAAAACGCGCCCACGCACATGCGCCGCAGCCCTTAGTCACTCCAGTGCGCGCAGGAAAACACACGGGGAATATAAGTACTGCGATATGTGAGCCACAATCCTGACTCCGAAGCACACGCCAGAGATAGGAAATGTGGTTGCTAAGCTGTTAAGGACATGCGTGAATGTGTCAGTGCAAAAGAGATAAGCTCATTATAATAAAATATATAGCAATTTACTCAATGATTCTTAGGGAAATGTTGTTTTTTCTTTGTTGTTGAACTATTATGATGTCATATATTTTGTGTTTTTCAATGTTCAAAGCAAAGTACATACACACAATTCTATATTTAACAGGGAAGCAGTACATTTACTTTACGTAATGATTCAACTTCTAAATTATAAGTTGAATCATGCGTAAATGCGTAAATTTACTGGTAGAAATGATGATGAAATTGTGTACAAATATATTTGCTGGTTTTAATAAGCGACAGAGAGGAGGGCTGAAACAGGGACACACATAACAACACGCAAAATAGTGCAGTTTCAGAGACACAAGCAGAAATGTGCATCTTAACGGTTGCCGTGGTAACACACTTGGCGGTGGAAACACTGCAGCTGAGATTTTAGTCATCACTCTCTCTCTCTCTCTCTCTCTCTCTCTCTCTCTCCCCACCTCTTGCTCTTCTATCGTTTCTCTTCTGTCGTTCTCCCTTTCTCCGTCCCTCTTTCTTTTCTCTCCTCCTTTCTCTCCTCTCATCTGTTTTTCAACTCTCATTGCCTCTCTCTTTTCTCCCTCTCCTTTTCTTTCCGTCTTTCCTCCAGTCTCTCTCTCAGTCACACATCCTCCCCTATCTTTTTTTCTCTCTCTCCTCCTCTCTACCTCTACACCACTGCCTTTCAATCGCTCTCTCTTTCTCAACCCTGCGTTCCTTCCCTCTTTCTCTCTCTCTCTCTCCCTCCCTCTACATCTCTCCTCCAGTCTTTCTGTCTCTGTATTTCTCACCGCGCTCTCAATATCTTCCTTCCTCTATTTAACCCTCCATCCTTCCTCATCTGTCTTTTGCTCTCTCTCTCTTTATCACCCCTCTCACATTCTCACTCTTAATTCTCTCTCTCCTCTTTTCTCTCTCTCTCTCTCTCTCTCTCTCTCTCTCTCCCTCTCTCCTCATCTCTCAGTCCCTCTACGTCTCTCCTCCAGTCGTTAACCCTTTACTTAAGTCTCTCTCTCCTTCCCCCCTTTATATTTCTCTGCTCTCTATTTCTACCTCCATATATTGTATATTTTTCCCTCACTTTGCATCACAAATTTCTTATTCCATCACTTATTTCTCTCCTCCTTCCTCCCTTTCTCCCTACATCTATCCTCGTCTTTCGCTCTCTGTATTTTCCTCTCACCAACCCCACTCTGTTTCTCTCCCTCCACATCTATCCTTCTCTCTCTCTCTCTCTCTCTCTCTCTCTCTCTCTCTCTCTCTCTCTCTCTCTCTCTCTCTCTCTCTCTCTCTCTCTCTCTCTCTCTCTCTCTCTCTCTCTCTCTCTCTCTCTCTCTCTCTCTCTCTCTCTCTCTCTCTCTCTCTCTCTCTCTCTCTCTCTCTCTCTCTCTCTCTCTCTCTCTCTCTCTCTCTCTCTCTCTCTCTCTCTCTCTCTCTCTCTCTCTTCCTCAGGGTCTCACCCCCTCTCTCTCTGTCCTACCTTCCATCTCTCCTCATGTCTTTCTCTCTCCCGTTTTATCGTTCTCTCCCAACCCATTTCCTCCTCCCCTTCTCTCTCTCTCTCTGTGTCCATCTCCTCCTCCCCTTCTCTCTCTCCTCGTTTTTCCTCTGTCTTTCTCTCTCTCTTTGTCCATCTCCTCCCCTTCTCTCTCTCCTCATCTCTCCTCTGTCTTTCTCTCTCTCTCTCTGTGTCCATCTCCTCCTCCCCTTCTCTCTCTCCTCATTTTTCCTGTCTTTCTCTCTCTCTTTGTCCATCTCCTCCTCCCCTTCTCTCTCTCCTCATTTTTCCTGTCTTTCTCTCTCTCTTTGTCCATCTCCTCCTCCCCCTTCTCTCTCTCCTCATTTTTCCTCTGTCTTACTCTCTCTTGTTGTCCATCTCCATCCCCTCCTCTCTCCTAGCCTAGCCATTTTACTTTCTCCCTCTTTCCGCCTTCTTTTGCACACCGTCTCTTTTTCTCCCTCCTCCCTCCTCTCCATCTCCCCCCTCTGTCTTTCCTCTCTCTCCCTTTCAGTGCGTTTGTGCGTCTATAAGGCAGGGACCCCTATAGTAGCATGGATTTGTCATTACTGTGGGGAAGGCACTCATTAGACCCCTTTTAGCGGACACGCTGCAGACACACGAGCCGGAAATAAGACAGAGAATCAGAGAAGGCTTTGTCGGGAGTAACAGGTACAACTGAGCGAGCAAAAATAACTGCAGAGAGAAGAGCGAGAAAGCAACACATTAGTTACATAATTAGACAACTAGTCACAAAATCTCTCACCCAAATCAGACTAACCATTAAGGATATGGCTTCGCTTTCCTTTGTGAAGCCCCATCTACATCTACGTATCAGGAATCTGGTTGTTATAACACAAAATCTACAAATAAAAATGACATTAGACTGATGTTTGGCAACTGTGACAAAACCTTGATGCTTTCCAAATGTAAAGCATTATTATAATTACTTTCAATTGTCATTTACTATGTTTAAGACACTAAGATGCGTTCACATTCATTCTCAAACCACGGCAAAATTGGCACTAAACTGGGACTAAGCCAAGCACTAAATCAGGACTAGAATAGATCCGAACTAAGTCTATGTCAGGAATAACCAGGACTCAAACCAGGATCAAACCAAAAAGAGTGAATGCATCCTAAAGGGGATCAAATGGGTCAAATAAAGGCCAGTTCATACTCAATGTTTGTAGTAAACAGCTCAGTGCGTTCCAGGCAAAGTTAGCTTTCATATATACTACCAACAGTTTCTAAAGTCAAGGCTGTGTCACGTAGAATAACCACAAGAGGGGGCTCTTGCAAAGTCAGCAAGTCACAATGGACCAAAACGGGAGAAAATGAGCAAGAAGAAAACAAACATGGAGGCGAAAAACAAACATGAGGGCACCCACAGCAGTTTTAAGATCACATTTGTTGGAAAATAGCAACAAAACAAAAAAAATTGGGTCCTTGGAGCACGAGCTCCAAGGACCCAATGACGGACAGAACAAGACAGAACAACGCCTAGAACCCTCCAGACGTATACATACGCTTTTAGAGCATAAACAAGCCTTTAGGAGGACAATAGCCTTGTTTCTATTCTATATGCACTAATGACTATTTAATGACGACTATGATATGTGCACAACCTGCCACTAACAATTACCCCTTTCCTGTGTGATCAAACAAGCTCGTGTTTAGCCTCAAGTACAGGTAGATTTCCCATGAGGCCGTGCACAGACAACGCCGCCATCACCATCTTACTCATCTCATCTTTGATCGCATCTAAAGCCTGCGATAATGCAAACATATGTGAGCCTACGTGCGCCATGTTTTAAATGCAGATTTGACAGGCGTCTCGTGGGATCCGGTGTCTTTGTCCGCTCCACTGTGGGACATCCCAAAAAGGCGCAGCGTTCGAGCATGTGCGCGCCTCTCTCACATTCTGTTTGTGGCCCTGCGTGCATGTATGATCAAACGTCGCCTTCATGTGATTTGGGGATAAATAAAACATTGCTGTTGCTGTGAACTAGACTGAACCATCTCCTATGAATAAATCATTTATCCACGTCTTCCTTCTCCCAAGTCTTTTCCAGCGCTGACAGCCGCTCACAGATGTATTATTACGTAACTTGCGGTGGTGTAGTGTGATCCAATTGCAAAGTAATTAATGCACACGATGGCAACAATGGAGAAGAGACATTGATTTGTGAATGTGGTTCGATAACTTCCTTGATCAGAGAACTTCTGAGGCTCTTGTTACTTTTGATCAGAGATTTACCACACAAGCCTGGGCAATTCTCCCATAAATAATGCACAACATATAATATGGGATTTCCTAGTACAAGTAAATGTGATAAAACAGAAATGTATTTTGGTTTGTTCAGCTGTAGCATATTCAGGAAATGTAATACTTCACAATTGGTGAAGGCTGAAAAAAAGTCTAAAGTTGAAATGGTAGTAATAATAACATGAATAACAAAAATATCAGACTATAATAATTTAATAATAAAGATGTTATTTTGTTTGCTTAGGTGAGTATATCCAGTCAGTGTTGCTAATCTTTGCGGAGCTATCAATGGGTCTGTCCACAGTGTTTTCTCCAAAGACATATCATTGTCAAATTTCTTTAAAACGAATGAAAATCCATTGCTAAAATGGCTCAAACCAAAGACTGTCCAAGTACTCATCAGATATTAACTTTAAATGATCAAAGCTAGATATACATGACAACACAAAAAAGTATTGCAGATTATTCACAGCTTCTGTTTGACTTGTGCCTGGAACTTTAACAGACTTTTACATAGATTTAATTGACAACAGAACAACTATCACGATGTCCAACAAGCTATTTGTAGAAAAAAATCAAATCAAATAAATAAATAAAATCGTTACATTGTTGTATGTAAGATTTCTGGTAGAGGGTCCACCACCCGCTTGTCTCCATGGAGATGTTACTGCTTTGTCTATAAGAGAAAGGCCACCTCGCTCACAGTCAGAATGCATGTTTTTCAAAGTTTTAGCAAGAAAAACACTTTGATTACATGTAAAATATATTGTTTTAATGCTGTGGGACATTCCAAGCAAAGCAATAACCTCTCCATGGAAACAAAATTGACGGCAGACCCCTCCTAACAGCAAAGTTACACATCACACCTTTGATTATGAAGACTTTTTGAGCTCTGATTCAATATCGGCCTGCTGATTCTGCCATTATCTTTGCTCGAGATCATTCCTATTACATTATCTTTGAGGTGATTACATAAACATCCTTTCAGATAGCGCACAAAAATAATTAGCAAACCATTAGCAAAAGTGGCTGCCGGGGCCTCGCAGTCATAAAGGTGTATCCATATCAGATTTGGGATGTTGTTATGTTGGTGCGACGGCTCGGGGCGCACAGATGTGTGACTGCGCCCGGGGGAGCGCTACGTCCCGATGCTACAGTTGGGAAGGGAAGCGGAGTTTGTCGTAACACCTTCCAGATGGGACGGTGTGCGGGTGAAACGCATCCTCCGTGATACATCCACACAGGGAGCGGCGGGGAGAGCGGATGTTCTCACCGCAGGGCCATTGGGTGCCAGTCGGGCGCCCCCGGGCAGTTTTAGCCACCTGCTCAAACGATACGATGATTCACACTCCTGAGCAGGTACACGTAACGGAAGAGTTTACAGGCAGCAGAGTTTACAGGCAGCAGAGTTTACAGGCAGCAGAGTTTACAGGCAGCAGAGTTTACAGGCGGCGGCGTCAGGCGGCTTTAGCCCGAGGAGGGTCAGGACTCAGGACAGGGTCAGGACAGGGTAAAACTAGATCTCCACTTGAAAGAGCATGTACTGCGGCGTGATGTGAAAAGACAAATTTCATTTTCTGGTGGAATTGGACACAGACATTACGATTGAAGTGAGCAGCCGGATCATCATGTCATACGCTTGAAGTATAGAGTTAATAACATTTTTAAATAAGATCAACTGTTGAGCAGCGTTTTGTGTTTTGCCTTAAGAGCGGTTTACACTGCGAAAAATTGTGAACCTTTAACTTGTATGTATTGGCTATATTGTATTGTTTTCTTTATAGTAATCTTTAAGCAAATTCATCTTTTTAGCTTGATTGTTTCTTAGTGTCAAAGTGTTTCTTAGTACCATTAATGTTTTGTAACTCATTGTGTGCTTATGTGGTTGTTTACTACACATTCTGAGCTTTTTGCACATGTTTTCCATAATAGCAAATAAACAAATTAAACTAAACAGTGCAAAATAATAAAACATAAAGAAAATACTGGAAATATACTCTGACCATGTGCTGTCTAGTTTGTTATAGAACAAGAAAGACACATTCAAATCAAAATACAACCAAATAAGCCAACAAAAACATCTTTATAAATTAGATTTTAAAAGAAAAGACAGTAGATAAACACTTTTCGACCCCAATTTGAGCCGAGAGCTGAACATTATTAGAGTGGACGCCTGTCTCACATCTTCAGCAAAACTGTTCCAGGTTTTAAATTCATAAAACTGAAATGCTGAATTACAATAATCAGTCTTGTCTCTGGGCACCAATCACTGACAGAAAGGCAAATGAATAATGCTTGATGAATCCTTACACTGTTGAATACGTTTGCAGCAAAAACTGGCAAGGCATCGGTCAATCACAGGCATTTTTGTTAGACACGTAGTTTTGTCTACACAGGCCGACTTCAGAACTGAACCACAAATGTGCTATTATAAATCTACAACTAAATCATTCAACCAAACCAAATAATTTGACACACGTCTGTGGTCACGGCTTTTCAAATAACACAATGAATGTCACCGTCTCAAAGCAATCTAAAGTGTAAACGTTATAATTCCAGCAGCTTCCAGCAGCTTTTCGGTCTCTTTCAGTGTGAATGAAACCATGAACAGGCACAAAAACCACACTGTAAACATGTATTTATCCGTCTTGGGTCTATTATCTCCTGTTGTGACCACATCTGCGAGCAAGGACCATTTGAAAAAGCTTTCTGTGGTGGTATTGTGTTCAAGGACACACTGACATTGGGAAAACACACCGTTTCCAATGGTCTAGTTCGGCTCGCTCTCACATTACCATACGGTCACAGAAGGATCCTGGGGGGATTAAATATTTATCCAAATAGTACAGTATACATGCAAATGCTACTTAAATGACAACAGTGTGGCAAAAACAGAATCAGTTAAAGTGTTAATCAGTGTTAATCTCTATTTAGAGACAACCCTTTTTATAGGATGAAAACAGAAAGGTTTAATTACAGCTCTTTAGCAACAATATCTTCCAATTAAATAATACATTATAACTGCCGTTCTCACATAGGTTCACATTGCTTGCTAATAGACACACAAACTGCACTCACTGGTCTCATTCTTTAAAGCTTTTAAAGGCTTGCAAATAGCTGTAAAGGTTTTCTAATTGGTGCAAAATGTAATGCGTTAAATGGACACAAAGAACATTTTCAGCTGAAGGGTCCAAAACCGAGATGTTATGATTTTGCCTGTGATGCTTTGCAAAATGGCATCTCTATGGAGACAAGCCGGTAACGCCACCAAACAAGTCTTTTTTCCTTTTCTTTTGGCAATAAAGACGCTTGGAAATTGAATAAATGAAGGACAGATAAGGTTGTGATAATAATAACAGGCAGGTGATGGACCTTCCACCAAAAAACTTAGTTCACGCTTTAAACCACAAATTATAAGATACAATAAGAGAACCTACAATGGGGAAATTCCAATGTTCCAACACACAGTTCAAGAACAGCAGGAGAACAGAAACAAATGATCTCACAATGCTAAAATATGTACAATAAACGTGCTATATTACAGATCAGAACTAACCCAGTTTAAAACGTAACTTTTACGTAAATGCAAACATTGTTTTTGACCTCTCCTCTAGTGTAACTGAGATGGAGGAGATGCCGCGCCTGAACACAATTTGATCTTCTCATTCGGGTTTAAGCTGTACGAATCCGACAAAGACCACACGGTAGTAAAAGAGAAATAGAGCCACTTCGACAGGCTACATCGAAAGAGCCAGTGCCCGATCCGTTATTGAATGATTTTGAGCGCCGGGCTGAGAAATTGCTGTTGTGGCTGGCAGGGTGTGAGTGACAGAGCCGATTTATTTCAGTCTACAATCATGTACAAGCGCTGAGCAGAGGAGACAACTCCGAGGAGGCCATGTAGTTCACACACCATTCACGAATCGACGCTCACCTTCAAACACACACACGCACACGCACACGCACACACACACACACACGCCAACACGCACAAACTGAGACTGAGCCAGGACCTCCCACCCAGCAGGCATCACTGAAAACACAATCCACAAGGTCAAAGAAGATAAGAGCCACAGCTGGAAATGTAACATGCCATATTCTTCTGATGCAAAGTCAAACAGGGAGCGAGACGGCTTTGGAGATGGATGTCTTTCACAATAATGACAAGTAAAATGACTGGGTTAGAATGTATTGTAGTGTAGATCCATATCACAGGTGTTGGAAATATGACAAAAACGTCTATCAAGAGTCTTAAAATATCACCATTTTTTAGACAAACTTTATGTTCTCTGTTTTTTTTGTATATTTACCAAATTATTTCCGATATACATTTTTTTAACAGTGATAATACAAAAAAAAGAGTCACCTTTTCTTCCTCCGCTGCTCCGAACCCGATGCTTTTATCGACACAGAAATGTCCGCGGAGCTCTCGATTAAAAACAAACCAGCTGATCATTTGGGAATTGGAAATGGCTGAATATCTTGATTACATTTTGATTAACTGCACAGGAGCTGTACTTCCTCATGTGCAGAGGCAATAATCCAAAAATGGACCACAATGAGGCGTGAAATTGATTAAGGCCACGATCCTGATTCTTGTAGACATAATAAGTGACTAAATCGATCTGCTTCTTCGGAGAGTTTGTGCATCGTTGTGATTGGTTAAAGCTCCACGTGTAAAAAATAGACTGAAACATTTAATTCATTAAAGACAATCTCTCCACAGACCTGAACTATTACTACTTGTAACTATAGGGAAGTGTCTAATCTCCATGGAGACGTACAAGTGCCGTGCCATGAATCTTACGCAGTGCTGCTTAGTTGTATGAACACCTTTACATGAATAAAGCATAGATAGATCTAGATAAATATATAAAACTACAAATGGATGGATAAATACAGTGCACCTTTAAATCCTTATAACATCCCTTCATGGAAAATTGTCATATGACCTTTGGACTTGTGTCATTATGTCGAACACTTCTGATCTTATTGCCATTTTGTTGGTCTCTATAGCACCTCATTAACCAACACGAGCTCTCACACCCATGACTTGTTTTTAATTCCACTTTTAATGGGCACTGACACGGCAGACAACGCATTTAACCATCACATTTTCTGTTCCCGTTCAATGTTTTAGGCTAAACTTTCTGCTTTCAAGTCAATACCATCGTTGGTCATAATGTTATGGCTGATCACTCTGCATTAAAAAACAGCAAAAATGTATGAAAATGAAACAAAAACAGAACCCAGACATAAATAATATGTGGGAAGTATTTGTTGAAAAAGGAAAAAGCAAAATACGACGTTTTCCTTGGGGCATTGCAACAGTTTCCAAAGTCAAAATGTCACAAATAAATCAAATCTATCTGCGCCTAAAACTTTTCTGCAAAGATGTGAAAAAGCCTGGAGGATGCGCAGCAGGATGGAGATAAAGAACATCAGTTTATTTGGTAGATTTTAACCTCGTGGCAAAGTTTAAACCCACTGCAATTGTGAGCGCATCAAATATGAGGCAACAAGTTTAAATATCGCATGAGATAAACAGCGGCCCACAAAAGAAAACCACAGGCAAGAGAAACAACAGACTGAGCTAAAACGCTGAACTTTAGAGATTTGACAGGAATGACGTATTGCAAACAATAAATGTATAAAGTTCACTCACAACCGTAAAGATACATTGGTCTAATGCAGAGGCGTGGACTCGAGTCAGACTTGAGACTTGGACCTGAAGGCCTGTGACTTGAAACGCATTTTGAAAACTTTGCAGTAGAGATAGATGTACTTTCTGTGTTTAAGTTTAAAGGAACAAACTCGAACATGCCCCACACACAAACAAAACAACACTTTTCTATACTCGAGACTTGCAAAACAATGACTTGACCCCAGCTCTGGTCTGAAACGTCGCTTAGGCAAAAGTCACTACAGTTTTCAGAAGCACGGCTGCCAATCTTTTATCACCTGCTCTAAATCCATTCAAAGACAATTCAATTTATTTTTGGAACGCCTGAAATCACAACAGCAGTTGCCTCGAAGGGCAATATGTCAATATGAGTAAAGAGTCTCGCTCAAATTTGCTCTGGTCCAAGTTAGGATTAATCTGTTGAGGGAGAACCACTGATAAAACGAATAATAATAATAATACAGTGTCAAAAAAGAAGTATCTAACCATGGCAAAGAAATGATACAGCCACAATTATGATCCACCTCTTAAAGAATATGATAATGCCAGTGATTTATGACTCTGACATTGCTGAAACCCAACTACAAAGCAGCCACGAGCCCGTCTTAATGGGCAACACGTATATTGGGATTGTTTTTAGGTCGCCATATGCGGCGCTTACACACCGGTAATCAAAGAGATTTACACATACAATTGCCTTCATAACGTCCCAACCTCGACATTAAATCTGCCTGACAGGCGGCGGAGGCACGGAGCATCTGTGGAGCTCCGGGATCCATTTGAGCCGGGGAATGCCACGTATGATAAATTTTCAAACAAACACAATGAGCAATAGGGTGGAGGAGAGCGAGCGGAAAGACTGATGCTGTACGGAAATAAATTGTTGGGAGAGGCTGGTGGACGGGGGCTTTAGCTCGGAGTCCACCTGTCTCCAGAGATAAACGCAGGGAGGGGCCACGGTGTATACGGGGCGCTTCTGACTGACAGCGCTGACATTTCCAAAGAGCACAGTAAACAAGGCCTCGCAAAGAATAAATAGCACCGGGAGCGAAATGTCCAACAAACTTACTGTATGTATTAACACATCACATCAGTGTTTGCATACATATGACGATTTATGAGCCGGAGCCCGTGTTCACGTGAAACATGACACTCAAGAAACGTCCACGCGGAGAGAGCTTTTTGTGAAGTCGTAAGTCTGCACGTGAAGAGTCGGATATGATAAAAACAAAGGGGCTGGTTTATACTTTGTTTCATAATGGGCAAAACGGGCAATGTTGACTACAAGCCACATAAAGCGGAAAGTCATGAAGCCTCGGATCAGTGGAGGGAATTCATCTCATATTACAACATTTTAATGGCGTTGCAGCAGAGGAAAAAGCAATACATTCTACCAAAACCACTATAAGACGACATGCAGCATAAAGAAAGTACTTTTATTGTGTTGAAAATGACATTCTATGGTCTAAAACAGAGCATTTCTTAATTATAATTGTGGTATCAATATATCGAGCCTATTTCTTTGTTTCCAATCACATTATTAGGCCTATATTTATTAGTCATTTATCAGAGTTAGTAGTATTTTTGATGGACTATTTGGCCCATTTTAAATATTTAGATCCCAGTTTTAAAACAACATCACTGTACAAACTATTGCATGTAGTGACCAACCTATGCTTTGGTCCAATCAGTTTTAAGACAAAATATATCCACAGAAAAACCAGTATCGACATAATAAAAACCAGTATCAAGATAATAATTCTAAGTGATTAGGTCTTCATAACAAGCTGAAACTTTGGACCAACAAAACTGTTCCCTTATCGTCATCAAGGCAGGGAAATGAACCCGCCCCACTTCTTATAAACACAACATAAACCACCTCCGTCACGCAAAGAGAGAATAACCTTCCTTTTTATTCGACCGTACGTGAGCAGATCTTTTTCCGATATGGTCAGACAGGGAAATTAAACCGGCTCCTGATTAAACCAGAGCGGCCCATCACTGTGCTTCTTTAACCTTTGTCTCTGATTAAAATGGTACGTACAAAAAGTAGCTGCCTACCTCATCGCCGAGACACTGTATTCTCACTTTCGCTGTGATTAAGGTGCACGGATGAGCACTTGGCAACCGACCACCTGCCGGGAAATGCCTCTGATTCGTCGTCTTCAACTATCCATAAAAAGCCACCACTGCAGAGACATATACATAATCATTCTGCTCTCCAAAAAAAAAGCCTGCATGCGTTTATTTTCTTCCTCCCTCAAAGCATGAATATGCCCAGCGTGCACGCTGAGGATAATGTGACGCATGTGCAAATGATAATAAATGCGGCACGGAACGCAAATGCTTTCGGGCTTTTTGCTGTCTGTCGCTGTAAGGGCGGCGTGTCCTTTTTTACGTCGCTCATCTTGATATCACACATTTTTAAGAGACGCGCCGCCTCCGTTTGTGTGCCAACTGGAGCATCTAGGTCACCCGAATCTTCAGGGGTATCATGTCCCCTTCAGGGCACGGTCGGGGAGGTGTGAGGAGAACACTGCTGGGTTGGTCCGCCAAGACTGGGTGAATTCCTTAAAGCGGCAGCGACGCAGGAAAATGCTGTCGTGTGAAGTTCGATGTGTCCTAAATATAAACAGGGATTTTTATGAGCTAAAATAACAACGTTTATTTTTAAACAGTGGCGGGTGTGTTTTTGGAGATTTTTCAGTGATTTAATAGTTATTTTATCGGGTAACTAGTTACTTTCACCAATCAACAACCACCAACTCAATTATATTTGGGGAGAAGTAACGGGTAACTATAACTAATTACTTTTTTTTTTTAAGAAACTGGCCCAACGCTGTTTATCATCTCCTGGTGAGTGGCTTCTGTGGGTAATAGGCTCGGAATCCTTTGGACGTTTATTCGATTAATCGGTCGATGGCGTCTCGTTCGACTGAAATGTTTGGTAGTCGAGTCATTATTTTATTGAGATTAAAATGTAAATGGGACGACAGCAAAAAGGAAACGAAATGGAGCGAATTGGATAAACGTTTTGGTGTGAATCATGAGTTTAATCCTATTTGTATATCTCTAACGTATGAATTCACCTGGTTTACGAGTACTTTTCTGTGTAAATAGTAGTTTTTGTATGAACTTCTGTGCAGTTGCAGGTTTTTTGAATGCACTTTGAGTTAGATACATAGAGAAACGTCATAGTTTTGATTGCCACGCCCCCTTTTTAGTTGACTAATCCATCGGCAGGACATTAGTCAACCAAGAATTTGTTTAATCGTCTACAGCCCTAGTGGATATTACGGCTCAAACAATTACACAAACATACAGCATCATAAGGATTCATATGGACCACAGCAGAAAGGAGAACACATTGTGAGTTAGCTGGAGTTTTGTGAGTGACTGAACCAGTTTAATCTGCCTTTTCACGTACAAAAATGCTATTTACCAGTACTTTTCTTAAACAAATGTATTATTTTGCGTGAGATACTAACCATTTTAAGTTTTTGCCAGCGCCACACCACTCCCTTCTCGTCAATTAATCACAGGGGACATCTTTAATCAACCAAGATTGTCCATAGTCGACTACAGCCCTAAAACCTACTGTCACATTTGTACCAGTAAGTCGTGTGAAGTGTCTTGCCCAAGGACACAATACGAACCTAAAGAGATTCATTCAAGGTTTGAACCAACAGCCTTAATTTCAATGTTGGCAACACTGTCCCTGTTGTGTGGCTCCTTGACAAACATTTACACCAACAAAGAAGTTGGTGCTTATCCAAAGACACATCAACCACATGAATAATGAAGCAGAATTAGAACTAACAAAGTGATATTTCCTTATGCTGTACTGTAAATACTAACATCACAGGAAACGTTTTAAAATAGACAATAAGCAATTCTAGCCAAAGACAAATAAACCTGTAAAAAAGAAAAGGAAAAAAAGTAGCATCAGCCCAAGGAACAATACGAAAACTTGTCATTTTACAACAAAGGATACGCTAAAAATGTAAATTGTATTGCCAAAGGTGACATCACTATAAAATCCCTGTCAACAGCTCTAAAAGCGCAATTTGCATGCATCTTTTTCATCCCGCAAAATAAAATACTCTCAACGCTTTCGACATTTGCATAAGCCCATGTGTGACTAAAGAGGCATCCGTGTGTAGTCATGGAAACACAAAAAAATATATGGCTTTGCAGTCAAACAGCGGGGATCTAGTCGTCGAAGCGTGACGACAGTTCCCTTTCGGTAAACTCTGCAGAGAAATCAATTATCACAGACGCGTTTTCAAGTCGCGATCGAAAAAATAACACCAGTCGCTACAATGGCCTTTATCTTTCACCGCGCGGTCTAGGTAGAGGATTGTAAATGTCAGGTGAGCACCCGTGGGTGTTGGGATCCCGTCTGAACATTATCGCCGTACACTGCATGGGTGCTAAATCTCTCTTGCTGATATTTGTGGCGCGGTAAATGTCACAAGACTGAAACTAAACTCACAAACTCACATGAAGTGGTAATTTCTTTAACCTTCGGGCGGCGATAAGAAGGGCTGACTTGGCACACTTGTGTTTTTCCTGCAACAACCTTTTAAACTAATAATTACTTTCATACCTGCAAGCCCAGCAAGTCCGCGACCATTTATAGCTGATTAGTTATTGATTATGTAAACAATGGGGCAGTTAGCAAGCATATTTAAAGAGGCGCCATTAACGGAAGAAGTGTAAATACAGAAATGACTTGGACTTTGTTTGTTCTGCTTCTGTCTGTTTTGTTCTGCCTGAGATCCAGAAAAAAAGTCTCCAATAATTTACGTAGATGTGAGTCTGGTCAGCGTTTTCATCTCGACTGAGCAAGAACGTGACTGACAGGTGGATTGGCCGATCAGAGCTGCATCACAAAACAAATATGGCTGCTTATGAGCTAAAGAATATAACAAGGGACTGAAAAACATTGTTGATTTGTGCACGCGGTTAATCTAAGGTGAGAAAAGTGTGATTTTATGATTTTGTGAATGATGTCAATGAGCCTCTCTGTTTTCACATGTGTCACTGAAATAGACACATCTGATTACACATTTCTGTTAGGGTTTGGCTCAGAAGGAATGGTGACCAGACTGATATCGATGTATAACAACAACAAGCTTAAATATTATTCTGGAGCTGTTTCTATTCTATTTCTAAGATCAGGTCTCTCCACGTTGCATCCGTGTATTATGTATGGCGCATATGGACCACCCGCCATCTCCATTACGCATGTTACTTAATGTTTAAACGACACAGCAATGGCACTTCGGCACATGACCCGTCTCCTCTGCTCACGGCACCGGCGATAACGCTGACATTACCTCCTCCTCGCCTCCTCCTGCCGGTCCCTCTGGAAAGCTCAGAACGTCGACCCCGGTGTCTCTAATTTCAGGCACTTAATGAGATTTTTAATTGGTGACCTTTGGAGAACGGCACAGCACACGAGAACACTCGAGGGGGGCCCCGAGCGCGGCACTCGATACTCGCAGCAGGGTCCTTCATAACGGAGCAGGAAGTGCGGAGCAGGTTACCGTGGTCTGATAGGTCCAGTTTTGATTGACAGCTTCGGAAAAGTCAGATTTACCATCAAAAACATCATAGCAAGAAGTTTATCGTTTCTTTGTTATATCACAACAAACAGATAACACACTCTAATCAATTCTCAACTCACTCTTTGCATTTTCATCAAACGTTTATGATGATGATCGACATAAGACTGCAAAGAATGGTCGAAAGGTTTTCAAAGGTCGTCATCAGTGGTCTCATTTATAAAGCGTGCAAACAAAAATGACAGTAAAAGTCAGGTAAACGTGCACTCCTGGAATTGTATATATGACTGGAATGAGTCGGTGTGACCCTTCATTCGTCCAGTCATGGTTCGTGGTCGATATGTGTTCAAAAGTTAGTCATCGGTGGTCTCATTTATAAAGCGTGCGTACAAAAATGACAGTAAAAGTCAGGTAAACGTGCACTATGTAACTTCTCTGGTGGCGGTTTGTCTCCTGGAATTGTATATTTGACTGGAATGAGTCGGTGTGACCCTTCATTCGTCCAGTCATGGTTCATGGTCGATACGTGTTCAAAAGTTAGTCATCAGTGGTCTCATTTATAAAGCTTGCGTGCGTACAAAAATGACAACAACAAAAAGAAAACTTGAAAATGTGCGGTTCAGTCCCAAAACTCTGAACTTTGCACGTGTGGACTGTCAAATACGAGCCAGAAGGTGATCTGAGCGGAGTAGGAAAGATTCTCATTTAAGTTAACGCATATGAGGGAGTTTGTGCAAAGTTCTACCGATGCTGAAGTAATTTTCAATCTGAAGGTACTGGACTGAGAAGCTAGAATTTTCAATCCGACGGTATTGGACTGAGAAGCTAGAATGTATACTACCTTGACTAATCTGGCAATATGACTCAGGGTAATGTAAACTCTAGACGCTTCTCCACAGATCTGACCTGTAACTTGGCCTATTCGGGTCACCCACCTGTCGTTACGGAGATAGATACAGTACGTTTAATGCAACGTTCTTGGCAAAGCGACAACATGGAGACAAGCAGGTGGCAGACCCTCATCAAGAAAAGTTACATTGTGCACGTACATTTTTAAATTCCTTGTTTATTCGTGTCATATCTTGTTGCGGATTGGCACATTTTAGGATTTGCACGTTATGTCAATTGCCAATAAATCTAATCTAATCTTTAACGCTGCACAACATCATCTGATTATCACGTTAAACAGCCGCTATAAACATTACAAGATAATCCGTTGCTCACAATAGTTTTCTTTGTGTTTCTTCCCTTTACATATCTGTGGACAACATGTAAAACTGAGATTACAACAAATTGCGAGACACAATTTTAGTCGCTTATAAGATTAATGAAGTATGGCCGCGCTAATCTCCAAGCAACAGGGCGTTTGTAATGGAATGGATAAGTGAGCTCAATACCCAATTGGTTAGCGGTAATAGCTTGTCAGTGCTCGCATGTCATCACTACGGACACTATGGGAACACGATACACTCCTTGTCCTACCAAGCTAAAACATCCATTTAGAGATAGCGTGCGTTTAATGTTGACGGCATAATGGTGAGACCGTTTTGCGTTTGAGTATTTTAACTTTCTGCGTTCAATGTTGGGCGGAGGGAGCAGTGTCTGTGCAAAACAAAGACACAAGTAGATATGAGACTAGGAACTACGATTTCATGGGAACAAACAGACTTTTTGGCTGACGAATACGCTTTAAATCTTGCACAGAAGATCACAGAAGATTCTTCGTGGTCTGAATATCGTCTCCTGCCATCTGGACGAGGGTACATGATGCCTCAAGTGAAGACCGAGAGACGCGCTTACATCCTTTTCCCCCCACACAGAATTCAGCGAATCAAACTGTAATCCCGGTGCATAGACTGTAGTTTAATGTCAGCGATCTGTCTTCTTCTGTGGCCACTCCCGTCTTCCTTTACCTTGTGCTCTTGTCATGTGCCAGACAAATGAATACATGAATTTAACTGAACTGGGACTGGTTGTTGTATTGTCAGTGGTCAAAGCAATATATGCTACAACAAGCTCCACACAAATCCTTTAAGTGTCTTCCCCAAGGTCACAGTTGTTTTTTCTTTTCTGGCAGCAAACATCAATCAATCATCAATAATTTTTCAACATGACAGCACAGTAAACAAAAGACTTTCTGTACCATTCATACTCTTATAATAAATGATGAAAACATAGGCTCGTACGGGAGTGGGAAGAAGTAAAACAGGTGTAAGCAGGAATTCATCGCAGTTAATAACAATAACACCTAAACAAACAAATCTTAAAGTGCATATGGCTGGTTGGACTACACATTTCACGAGAGATGATTATTTTGCAGATTTTACTGAAATTGTTGCCTATTTTTCCCCCAGTGTGACATTTTTGGTTTATAATTTTACTTCCTGGTCAGACATGAGCAGCAGATGCAACATAGGTAATAACTAATACCTCAACTGTATCAACGATCCAAATATATTACACATTAGCTATGATTTGACACATAAAAATACCTGATGACGCCTTTACTTTGTCAATGACAGTTTAAACTGCAAGAAAAATGTGACAAATTGTGTGTAAATGGCCTCCGCATTTTCAGTGATGTCGCTTTTTGATGACACAGCCAGAGGGATTCTGTTGTAGAACACTACTTCCTGTCATTTTCAACTATCATTTTCCCATTTTTCTTCACAAACAGCAACTCGACATGTGTAAAACTCTGAGAAATATTTACCGCAAGCCCTTTCCCACCAAACAAAGTCACAACTACAAAAACATGAGCACTTCAAATGAGTGACGACGACGCATTTCCTTACCGTGGCGAGATGTCGCACCCCTGCTGCATGAAGGCGCCCAGCGAGAACCAGAGCGAGTTAAAGATCCCAAACTCGTTGGTCTGCTCCTGACTCTGCTGGAGCATGTTTGACTGTTGCGCGGTGGGCGTCTGCTGCACCCCGTTGGACGCAGAGGGCTGGGTGGGGGTCTGCGGCTCGCCCCCCTCTTCGTAGTCCTCCGAATGCCACTCGTACGGACTGAAGCGGCTGACCAGGAACAGGACCACGCTGACGCCGATGTAGGCAAAGACGATGCACATCCAGATCTCGTACGCCAGCGGGTCCAGGAAGGAGAAGACGCCCGGTTTGGACTTGGTGGGCTTCTTGATCATGATGGAGATGCCCAGAGACATGAAGGGTTTGGAGAAGTCGATGACCTCCTCGCGGACAAGAGTGATGGTCAGAGGAGCTACGGCCACGTCTGCTTTCTAAGGGGGAAAAAGAGAAAATAGATAGTACACAATTTATATCTCGAAGAGTATCCCGACAACAATAGTCAGAGGATGTGACAATCCAACTGGAATGTATTGAAACAAGTCTTTAAATGTAGTAGTCGAGGTTTAATTAAACAACAAATGTGAAATGTTTGTAAAATGAATCACAAAAATATCAACTTTTTACAACTTTTTATGTATTTTAAATCATCTCTTTTCGCAATATTACATCTTGATATATTGCCCACTTCTAATCCTTCAGTAATCATTTTTGTTTCAAATATATTTTTCAAATGTAGTTAGAGGTCTGGCCTTTCACGTAGAATGGCTTGATTTGATTTGTCGTTGAAATGGAGTTCGACATAGGTCACGATGGATGGAACTCATGGTACTTTTACAAAACATGCATGCAAATCAAAATGGTCTTTGTAAAAAGAACACAGACACTTTGACAAATAACAAACATCGTGACATTACTTGTTTTTAAATTTTGTTATTTTCATTGTTATTTCATATTTTGAGAGCTTGAACGTCAATATGTTTTGTTTGTAGTCAAATGTTGAAAGTACATTGTGTGCTCAAATAAAATTTAACTTTAAGAATACAAATATTTTTTTTTTGCAACATTAAAGTACCTCTGACAGGTCGGACTTAACTAAAATTCAGTTAAGATAAATATAAAAATGTTTTTACAGAATTGTTAATTTTTTAGGTTTATAATTTCACTTCCTGTTCCTGGGCAAAAACTCATCTAATGTCACAGTTTTTTTTTATTTAACAAATAAAAATAAATGAGTGTGATTTTACTTTTTGAAATAATGATTAGAGTCATTTTTAGAGTCTTTGTGTAAATTCTGCATAAACTTTGCTTTGACTGGAATGAATGTCCCTAGTGTGATGTCACTTCCTGTCATTCGCCACAGATTTGTCAACGTTTTCTCCACAAATACCTCCTCGATTGGTATAAAACTATCATTCATACGTACAACAGGTACAAATACACCAAATAAAATCAAAATTAGAAAATCATAAAAACCTGTCACACACACTTTAAGTCCATAGTTTTTCTCAATACATTTTAGCAAAGCGGACAAAGTAGAAGCCAAAGCCTCACCCCGTAGACCAGCTCTCCCACCATGCCGTTCCACATCTTTGAGTCTGGATCCCGGGCCCCGTACTTCCCGTCGGACACGATCTTGAGTTTGTACTGGTACCCCACGTGTTTGGCGATCTCTGCTGCCAGCTCCACGATGTAACCTTCATATTTGTCATTCCCCGCCAGCTGCTCGTGGTTCTTCTTCAGCATCACATACGGAGACTCCTACGGGGAAAAAAGGGGCGGATATTGTTGCGTTTTCAATACAATACATATATTTTCATTGCAGTGTTTAGGAAATGGTGGTTCTGAAAATATTTGGTGGACAAAAGGTCTTTACTGAGGAAATCTTTTGTCTTGATTCAGTAAACACAAGTTCTCTACAAGTATAAAATAAAATCAACGTTGTTCAATAAGTGCAGAACAGCAAACTAAACCAAAACTCAACTCAGTCTAAAACTGGGACTTGTTAGAGTCCAGTTTAATTCTCATGTAGAATTGTGTCGGCCCTTTTAGTCCTGTTTTAGTTTTGGGTAATTTCCGCAAAGTTAAGTCCCAATTCTAATGTTTTAACGCACCCTTGGAGAACAAACGTCATCGACCACAGAACAAGGAATAATATAGTTTATATTAGCTTCATGACTCACAATCAAAATTTCAAGAAGGAATATCACTTGACGTTTCCTTACGGCAACAACATAACAAAACCTGACTGTCCTCACAATTATAATTGGCGGTGTGCGAAATTCGCTGAAGCAAAGATGATTACATAAAATTACCAGGTATTATTTTGTCTTTGTTCTGTGGCGGTATGGTGTGTAATTTAAACACAAAAGGTGATAAAGTGTGATCATTATGACAGCACTGTGGCGCATTGATAACATGGTGCAGCCTGGGAGGAAATGGAGGAATCAGACACTATTATTAGCGCTGCAGACGGAGAAGGAGCTTTGTGTGTTTCATCTCTGTGACCTCTGTTCAAATTCACCTGTTACGTCGCTCCTGCAGATGCTCCCGTGATCTGATTGGCTGCGCAGGGAAATGACAGCGCGCGTGACACCTGATGCGAAAGATGTGGATTTTTGGACAGGTAAATAATACATCTACAGCGAACTAAAGACCATATACGATTGGAAATACCTATAATATTAATATTTTTAAAGTAGAAGGAGTAATACCATGGTCTTTGTGGTAAATTGTACACATTTAAGAAAGTTTTGGAGAATTTTGGACATATATACTGTTCATTGGGGTTGGGGTACCTGACTTTTGTGCGTGTGTTCAACCAAAGAGTATAACAACTGGTATATTAGATTATGAATGAAGAACGCATTATGCTGTCAACAGGCTTTTCCATCCATACTATTTTGCAGTAATAAATAAGATGTTTTCCCTTTACTTGTGGAGAGGTGTTTTTGATCACAGAGTAGTAGTTGTAGTTTAAAAATATTTCTAATTTCAAGTAGTAGTGTAGGCTTATCAATACTGCTTTTAATAATTATCCAACATGTTTTTTTTCTGCTCGTCCAATCCTCAGGTTTTTGAGCTTTTAGCAATCTCGGAAATATTTTACAAAAGGTGCAATATGTAACATTTCTGGTTGAGGATCTGCCCCCACTCCCTGCTTGCATTATCTATCTCCAAGGGCAAGTTACAGGTCAGCTCTGTGGAGTGGCAAAAAATAGAACGTAGCTGAATGAATACAAGTTAGATTAGTTCAATGCTATACCATGTAATATTAACTGTATATATACGTTTTTGTTGTTGTTTCAGAGCCTCTTCCACCTCATTTGGAAGCACCTTTACCTCCACAGAAGTCCAGTCTCTTGAATTTTAGGCTTGGACTCGCCTTTAATCCCACAGGTTGTTATACAAATCTGTTTCCTCCTTCGACTTTGCCCCCTCCATATTTCATCTGAGTGTAACGACAGGGCTTCCCTCTTGGTGCCACAGTTATCTGACTCCTCTTGCTCTTTATGCTTGAGGTGAAGGTAATCATTTTTACACATGAAATCTCGGAGCCCACTGCTCGCGAAACAGCACCCGGGGGAGACTGCGCACCGAAAGGTTGGATGTGCAAAGCTCTGACAGATACTCACAATCACACACGATCCAGGCCCAATACACACAGCACAGAGACGGACTGAAGCGGCATAGACAGTAACACACTCGCGCTCATAAAGACAAGCCGAAGGTCTGCCAGGACAAGTCTCATTGACCTATAACTGCTCCAAGGGGATATGTCTGTCAGTCAGCCATCTTGAATACAAAGCACACACTCATGTCCCATAAATAACTGTCAAATACATATTGAAATGAAATGAAACAGGACTTTTTCAATGGCCAAATGCGCCATGTGACATTTCTGAACAAGTAAACTAAAAATGTTATTCTACGCTGACTGAAGCTAGATGTACCAGGTTGTACTTTGGTCAATTCCAGTTCGAAACTCAAATAAATGGTATCTAGTCTTGGCATGATAGTACATTAAAACTTTACGCACAACTCACAAGTCACTGATGGTGATAACTTGTATTGAATATCCCAGAAAGAAAACCCAAACAGAAAAGATTTACAGTCAACAAAGTCAAACAAGTCTGGCACTGGGACTTAAAAACGGTAGAGATTCTCGGAGCCATGTCACAGATGGAGAAAACATCGAGGAGATTCAGAACCTCGATCAGACTCAGTGTTTTTGACGGTTGAAAGGAAGAGAACTTTCTCATCAGGATTCATCAAACTAGTGTGAATGAAGCGACATGTATGTTTTAAAATATAAAAAAAAAGTTAATTTAGCATAATATGTGCCCTTCAGTATAAACTTAATACAATTTTGACCAAAAATGCATGCAAACTACTGGACCTATCCACATGAAACAAAAACTGGCACAAAATGACATCGCATTACGACGCGCCCATATGAAATTATGACAATCAAATCCTAGAAAGTGAACCCAACCTATTTAAAACCCACTTCACTTTGCTTTGAAAGTGTCCTTTGTAAGGCCTGTGATGGAAAAGATAAGATAAGATAAGATAATCCTTTATTGTCCCACATGGGGAAATTCCATTGGTGCAACGCAGGAAGATACAGAGGTAGATACAGAAGAAAAGAACAAATAACTTATAGGAAGTTTGAAAAACACTCTCAGTAGAAGATCTCTTATAAAAATCTCAGGATGTCCGCCGGGATAACGTGACGATCTCCGGGTAAGACGACTGTTCTCCGCAGTTTCATGAGTTCCTCCTTTGTGTAAACGCGGTACGGCGCCGGCCGGGGGGGGCGCAGGGGGGCCGGGGGGGCTCGGAGCCAGGGCACATCGCGATGACACGAAAACACTCAATCCAGCCGAACAAAGTCAAAACAAGTTGAATTAAAGCGATTCCAGTGCGTGTCCCGATCATTCATGAAGTTCCTCTTTTATACAAACGTGTACCGGCGGCATACTGTACGTCAGGACGGCCGGAGGGCGCGGGGGGGCCGGGGGCTAGCTCAGAGCTAGCGCACATCACGACGAAAACACTCAATAATCCAGCCGAACAAAGTCAAAAACAAGTTAAAATATAGCCGCAAGCGGCAATGATCGGCCCTCGCCACGCCGCCGCCACACCGCCGCCACGCCGCAAGAGGAGGGGGCGCTAACGCGCCCCAATTGTCCTTTTATCACGCCTACTGCTGAATCTGTGACGCTGTCACATGTTCTCCCCTTTGTTTTACCATCAAAAAGCAATTTTATTTTGAATTCTTGGCAAAATGTGCGGCTTTGCCGCACAGACACCGTGACTCTTTGAATGAAAATGTGGATAACTTTTGATGGTCCTGAAGATGAGTCTCACCAAATTTCAGGTTAATAGGGCTGACGCCCTGGGAGGAGTTTGTGAAAGTCTAAAGTGTAAACATGTTCTGGCCCCATTGGAATAACATGGGAGGTTTCGGTCATCGTTACGGCAACGCCATAACAATTATGACATGGGTCTCATTGACTTTTTTGATGGGGATGCTAAAATTGAGTTGTGTGTCAAATTTCATATAATTTCGCAAAACTAAACATTTAACCTCCATATAAAATCTGTAGGGGGCGCTGTGGCGCCAAATGAATTTATTTCACTTCAAGTAGGTTTAGGGCAAAGAGTTTAACAACTGATTCTAATTTGACGCAATTCGGACTTTATCTGCGCAAACGGCAGAAATTTTAAATATGGGAGATTTCTGAAATTTTAGTTACAGTTTGCGGCTTCGCCGCACAGAGACCGTGAGAGGTATCAATGTAATTTGGATAACTTTTGATGTCCCACTCCTCAGTAGCATTTTCACCAAATTTCAGCTTTTTAGGGCCAACGCCCTGGGAGGAGTTCGTAAAAGTACGACGTTTGGAAAGACTCCGAAGTCATGTTTAGCCATTTTTGAAGCAATATGGCCGACATTTGGTTCGGGGGACGGCGTTGCCGTAATAATATTTTTTACTTCTCTTGTCACCATCTACCTCTGCGCCAAATTTCATGATTCTACGATCAGATTTTTTTTGGGTCATTTCCCCTCTCTCAATGCATTTTTGGTACATTTGGTGGCGCTGACGCGCCAATTTTTTTTATTTTAGAAAAGGGAAATAGCCAGAATGTAGAGAGGCACGATTTTTAGAGGTGTGCAAATTTTTGTGACTTTTCGTCAATGTTCACTGGGTGAAAAATAGGGGGGTTGGTCCCGAGAAGAAGAAGAAAGAAAGAAAGAAAGAAAGAAAGAATAATATTCCGATGCGAAAACAATGTTTCCCATTTTTCAAATATCATAAACTATACATTTTCGGAAAGCGCTCGCGCTTTCCTACCTCATGGTGTGGGTCCCTGGTCACTGACGGGTACTTTCGATAATTTTGAGTGGGCTCCGCCCACTTTGTGTTTTTGGCCCTCTATACAGTAATAATGTTCAATTTTTGCATTACATGCTTATATGCACGGAACATGCAAGAGATGGGGAACGTATTCGTGAGCTACTTAGCGCAAATGAGTGCTTTATATGGGGATGACGACCGCTTCGCGGTCGTCATCCCAATGTAAAGTGCTCGTTTAGTGCGAACTTTTGCACGGGCTTCGCCCGTTTACAACGGTAATGTTCCATTTTCCTACAACTAATTAGTATGCACGGGGCGTGCATGAGTGGAGGAGTGCGTTAGTGAGTGTTTGGAAGTGGGCGAGCGCTTCGCGCTCGATTTCGTGCGCACTACGTGCGCACTTTCGCAGCCGTGCTTCGCACGGCCTTACGAGATTAATAGGCCTCTCGCCAGCTTGTGGCGCTCGGGCCTAATTAAAGCGATTCCAGCACGTGGGCCTATTGTACAAGTAAAGTAGAATTTTTTTTTTACAAAATACAAAAGATAAAGCACAATAAGTGTGAAAAAAGTGTGAGAAAAGAGCGGAGCGTTTACACCGGGCTGCCAGCTGGACCGGCGCCTTTGTGACGAAAACACGTCATGTCATGTCATTTAAATTCTATCCATGTTGTTTTTCTGTGTGCAGATTCTGATTAGTATTGTCCGGCGCCTCTGGATCAGCCAGTATCAGGCCATTTAATGCGTCAGAACGTTGATTGTGTGTCATGCCACCTCCGATTGAGGGTCAGGTCATCTCTGAATGAGATGAGCTCGAATCTTTGCATCCGTGACGGTTGTTCTATCTCTTTTGGAGCTGATTTGATTATGATGATGTGCGTACGTGTCAATGTTTGTCACTGCCTTTAAAATGTTGTGCTTTGTAAGTGTTCTGGAGGTAGGGAGAGATTCCCTCTGTCAGGGAGAGATTTGTTGACTGTGCACTTGAATAAACTTCACTTTTTGAGGGAAACAAACTCATAGGCCTAGTTTCATAGGCCTAACGCCAATATCTAATACTCCATATCCATTAACATCCAGACTTGTCTTTAACATGGATGTAGAAAATATGATCCGTCAAAGTTCTTTATGCATGCATGAGCTGGCGTGCGTACTGAATCAAAAACTTAAAATGTGTCTGTGTATGCCACTGCGTAATATATTACAAGAATATTTTCCAATTTATTCTCTTTTGGTAGATCCTCTATGAAGTGCCAGCGCCTTACATCAATCTATTAGCACTATCACGTAAAGAAATGACCTTTTGCTGCTTAAATAATTTACAAACTCTGATATTTAACAGGTTAAGTCATAAATAACATGAAGATCCGTGCACTTGGAACATAATGAGCACACAGATCTGTAAAACACTTGTAAAATAGTATGTATCAGTCTGGAATCACATCTGTATATATGTATCAAGCTAAAAAAACAGATCGTGTCAGTTATTAAGCAGCGAGAAGAAGGTAATTTGATGGTTGTCATATTCAGAACAAGTCTAGCAAAAGTTTGGTAACAAATGGGAACATCATAATAAAAAGTTATTTTTACATAGCCTATTAAAAGTTGAAACGTTCCATTTATTTTTCTTAAAGTCTTTCAGTGCGAACACAGTTGATTTAAAAAGAGGAAGAATCTCATTGTCTAAAAATTGTTCACACCTTAGCATCTTTTTTTGGGTCCACAGACAGAAAACCCAATTTATCTCACCGAAAAGGGAGAAATGTCACATCAGTCAGGGTTATAGTTAGTTATAAGTGTAAGAAAGAGTGTTGATTGAGATTGTTAACAGACATTATCATCACACATCTTCGTTAATACATGGATATAGTCAAAGTTGTGTGAAATAAATCAACATAAATAATTAATTCTTGCACAACAAAAAGGAAATATAATAAGCTCACAAAAATAATTGACAAAAAAGTGAAAAAGACTCGCTGCTTCTAGTGTAATTAGTGTAAAAAGTGTGACTGAACAACCCAATTAACTTGATATTTCTGACTGGTTCCAAGATAATGTAGCCTGAAAATAGTGCAGTAATGTCATAATACAATGGCAAATAACTGAAATAAGATGAGAAATATTGTAAAATAATCTAGATCCAAGCAAGTCATTATTTTAACCAGTCAAAACTACTCAAATTAAGATTAATATTCCAAATTAAACTTGTACCTATTGGACCTACTTTACCCTACTGATGATGTGTTGTTGCAATAGTAATCCTCCTATTTCTTTTGCAGTGTATTTTTCATCTGAGATTTGGAAACAATGGTGCAGGAAGTTAAGCAGGTCGCCCACTGGCCAAAGGGTTGACAGACAGCTTCCAACAAAAAGCCAAAATATCCAAAATGTGTCAAATTACATTCAGAAAAGCATCAAAAACATCTCCCAGTTGCTCCTTTGCAGCCGGTTTCCTTCTCATTATCTCTGGATGCGGTGGGTTCTACGCTACAACAAAAGATTACAAGATGGCCGCGCTGTCTGTGGAGCAGCATCTGTCCCTTTTTGCTTTCATTCTCAATAGCTTCCCGACAGCTTTTATCAGGTGAGAGGATAAGTTCACTTCAGAGGATCAACCAGTCGAGTCCTTTGAACCCATTAACCCTCAAAGTGGACGGACACCGCGCGCGCTCACACATAAAGACTGGCCTCCCGAACCGTCCACTCATCACTGAACGCTAAGATCCGCCAGCTTGTTATTTTCGACACCTTTCTTCCTCATACTGTACGCGATTTAGCTGTATCTCAAAGGTAGTCCATGGAAATTACGTTGCGGCAAGTAAAGAGATAAAAGACATTCCCACTTGAAAAGCCAAGCTGCAGGTCTTTTGAAAAGCCCTATTATATGATATTACATTTTCAACATGGAAGAAACACTAAGAGCATGTTGCACCTGAGAGATGTGGCTACACTGTATATTACATTTGAAGTCCACCTGGGGTTTTAAAGTATAAAAGAAGACTTTGAATAGAAATGATGATCAGACAGAATGAAAAGGTGGTAGAAAAGACACTTTGATGCCTTTTTTCCAAATTGGACCTAAATATTTATATACTTATTATATATACCACTGAAGAATCACTGATAAAAATAGCATATACATAAAATAGGGTGGTGGAGCTTGAAAGGATGTATATATATTCTTTTTTTTTTTATGATACTTCACATTGATTATTGATTATTATTGATTATTTATATATATATACAGAAAAAATAATCAACGTGAAGTATCATTTAAAAAAAGGTTTTATGGAATTATTTATAGATATTTCACTGCATTTTTGTCTTGAATTTTCGTGACAAACAGTTTACAGATATAATTGTATGTTAATTACATTTATTCATTCCTTTTGCTACATGTTACTTTCAAATAAATCAATAAAAAGTATATCTATTGCCTTCCTTGAGCTTGTTTAGCATCTTAGGGTGTCCGTTTTAGTTGGGTTATAATCTTACCTCTTACAGTAGTGCAAACATAAACTGGACATCTACCAGTTAAAGCAATATAGCAGTGTAACTTTTGTGTTAAATGTTACACCATCTGTTTGTCTCCTTGAAGATGTTATTGCTTTGCCTGGAATGCTCCATAGTATGTCATTTAGCTCCATGGAAACAAGCAGCCACAAGGCCAATTTACAGGTCAGATATCTGGAGAGTCTATCCTTGTTTTTGAAGGTATTTTTGACCAATAAAAACACATACACCGCCCTATTGTGGACCAACCCAGGCAAAACAATAAAAAGCATCGCCATGGAGACAAACAGGTAGCATAATTCTGCATGTTCTCCCTGTGTGACTGTAAATTCAAAGATAATCACTGATTCAGAACAGCTAAAATGGCAAGACACATTTGTCCAGAGACCACTTTACGTTCATAGCACCCTCGTGTACATTTAAAACTGAGTACAGTACTCGCAAAGCCTATACATTACATTTGTAGAAGTAGGATTGTATTAATAGAACCAAGTCTCGCTAAAGAATTAAAAAACTGGCAACAACAGAGATGATAATAGGGGTTATAGTGATGATTATGAAGAACAGACTCGATTACTATAACGCAGAATAGCAAAAGGCCAGTCTATGATTTGGTAGATTTGTGTGTAAACTTAAAAACTGCTTCTGTCTCATTATCTGCACTGTACGTTTACAACAAAGAGCTCTTGACAGTATGTACACAAGCTAAGTTCCCGGAGCAAACACTGCAGTAGCACTTTCAAAATCGAATCATTGTCATTCTGAGTGCGGCCGGTCGGAGGGAGAGAAAGTTTGCCAAATGGAGTTAGAGAGGGAAGAGGAGGTGACAGATACAATCACAGCTATCCACACGGCTCTCTGGACCTGGACCCTAAAGAACTCTATCAAAGGAGAAAATGAAAAAAATGTTGCCCGGCTTTTCTCCACTTTTCTCGCACATTTATTCCCACCATGGTCTCCCATTGTGTCCTTTGTTTTCAACCTCAGTGGGTTTTTCAACACAAACTCACCAAGATTGTCGTGACAATGTAGGTCCGGTTCTGCAGCCCGTAAGTGTCGTTGGAGCTTCGAATGGAGCTGGCGGTGGTGACGTATTTCTCGTCCTCATTCCAGTATCCAACCTACCAGAGAAGCATAAGATATGATTTGATGTACAACTTTTTGTTCTTAATTATCATCTGTATCATTAAATAAGATATGAACGTTCAGAAATTGCTTTTACCAATAACATTTGTAATGGTGACTTTTTTTAAACAACAAAACATGGTAAATTATTGCTAAGTTGTTGATATTATCATTTGGTATTTTGGGTTTCATGCTGAAAATCCATTCACAGTTTTGTTTTTTTATTAGCCATGTTATATAAAGATTCAGACCTGGGTTTGGACCTGGTTTAGTTTGACTTTGGGCCATATTTAAACATAAACATGTTGCATCAATCAAGTCAGAGTTTGAGAAAAGGGGACTCGATGCAATTTCATGAATCTTGTACCGATGTCCCAAAAGTATCATTGTTACGTGCTACCAAAAATAATAAACTAAACTCAACCTTCGTTTGACGTCCAATTGACGTAAAAAGCAAAAAAAAAACACCATTCAAATATATATTTTTGTATTTTGGAATGTTCTGCAAGATTTATAACAACTGCATCTAAATCACAATTTGAATGGTCAAAATTACCCAAAAACTGAGCACTATATGTGTCTGTGTTTCCCTTATGGCTCAATAAAGTTGGTCTATGTCTACTTTCCTCTTCCTATGTTGAAAATAGGTATCATGAGCTGAAAAATAAATTGCTATATGCTAATCCAGGCGTACAAAAAAAAGTATGTGTCATTAATTTCCTTACTCAGCGGTGTTAACGCCACAAGTGCAGCGTAAATCTTTGGGAATAAACGGAAACAAATTAGCCAGCCACCTTTTTGGGTCCAGACGGCGCCAGCTCCATAACGCTGACAGTGTAGTTGGTTCTGCGTCCTTTCTCGTTGAACTGAATGTGCCCAGTCAATCCGTCGATGCGAACCTGTATAATGGGAGTCAAACAAGACCGATGAATCGAGGGCCTTTGAGTAAATGGCTTCTATCACGCACACACACACACACAGAAAACACAAGTCCCGTAACATCTAGGCCATTTTGCTCCTCGTGCTTGTTGGATTTGCATGCCGTTCCACCGCGAGATGCATGTTAAGCAAAGACCGTGAGTGTTTGGTTTAGCGAGAATGGTGAATGGTCGGTCCCAGAGGAGGTGAGTGGCGGGCGCGGGTGAATGTGTGCGGCGCAGTGTGTTTGTCTTGGCCACGTGATGGAGTTAATTGAGCGCACACTGCTTCAATCTCCAGGCAGATGGTGAGATTGAGTCTGAGTAGGCCCCGGTGCAGACAAGGCCGTGGGCAGCAGGCAGACGCACACACACGAACACACACACACACACACACACACATACACAAACACACACACACACACACACACACATACACAAACACACACACACACACTCTCTCGCACATGCAGTTATATGTAATGTGGATGGACAAACAGTCACCTCGCTAAATAATTTAATCATCTGTAAGTATTGGATAATAATGTGAAATTGTAGCGTTATGATTGTTGAAAGAAGAAACATGGCGATATTATGATTATTCACAATTATTGACGACTGAACATTGTCAAATAGATCTCCATTCCTCTAGTATGTTTATGTCTAGCTTTACGAAATCAAACTTTGCGACGGGTAAAGTAAAGTAAATGGGACATGAACAGTTGAGATAAAAAGCATGTTTAATTTAGTGTTACTTTTTGGAAAATATTTGGTAGAATGAGTTTCAAACTGTTTCGGAAATTGGAGTAAGTAATTTTCAATCTAAAGGTACTGCTCTGTTCCAATGAGGCAGGGACTTTACAGTGACTCTTTTTGGAGTACTGTGAGTATTAAAATGACTTAGTTTTCACTCCTTAAAATGTCTCGATTATTAGATTGTTTTATTTTTTACATGATTTTTTTTTTCATTTTTTTTGAAAAATAAGCGCAAAAACTAGAACGCGACCAAAGAAAAATACAAAGAACATAGATCGCACAAAACATCTACTGAAAAACTAAATCGCGGCACATTCAAACCAAAACGTCCAAAGTGTGTCAAATAAGTTAATTTCAAAATCCATTCGTCGTATGATTTCAGTCGATTATATTGTGACCTGAATAATCAGTTATTGATAAGCCAATTAATCTTGACATCCCTAATTGTATGCTTGATTTTCATTTTTAAAAATATTTGGCGTTTATGGAACATTTGTATTTGTTGAAAATGTATTTTTTTGGCAACGCTGAACAAAGACTTGAGGAAGTCGCCAGTGTTTGATCTGATCACCAAATATCCAATTTAAAAAGTAAAGCCGTTAGAATAATGCTAAAAGACAAACGAATAATAGCTTCTGTCACTGAAGTCGTGCAGTGAAGTCAGTTTTAGCGCTCAAGTGATCCGACTGTATGTGCGTGGACTCTAAAAACCAAGAGGAGCACCCTGTATTTACCCTATGTGACATCACGCAGTATTTTAAGGTACGGAACGGCCTAGATATTCAGAATTACACACCAAACAAATGAAGCCCCAAGTATAATTTGCTAAAGAAACAATTTTCTACCAAGCTGTGAAAAGTAATACAAAACAAACTATAAAAAATATCGCAAAAAATAAACTTTATAAGAACCAGACTATCAGATATGGGTGTTTTCAAGTCAAACTAAGCTTTACCAAAGATATGAACAACAATCCTTTTGCTTAAGCTGCCAATTTAATCACTTTAATTAACACTCTCTTAGACAAAAATAAAAAAAATGCCGCTTATCGAACGCATTTGTATTTCTGCGCACAAATCTTCCCCCCAGTTTCACGGCGTCCGTCTGCTCCCGCGAGAAGTCCAGCCAGCGCCACGTCTCCGAATATTACATTTCCAAACCCAATTGCTGATGTCATATTGCATGAACGTCAGCGGCGAGCGTTATTGCCCGCGGCGTTTGTTTACTCGCCGCCGTGTCACATTTGATACCGCGCCGCCTTCCCCCGCGACTTAATGTGAACTTTGCACGCCGCAATAAGACCTCGTTTGTTCGGCGGGCCCGAGCTCGCCGGCGGTTAGCCAACGTGCCACTCAGCGATCTTTGTGTGCGTGCGTGCGGCGGGTAAACGACCTGCTGTAGGGCCCGCTGTATGTCGATGCCTTGGCCCCAGGGAGCCGGCGGGTTGGCCAGGCACTCTCCGGCGTTGCCCCTCCGGGAAATGTCTATCCTCTGCTTCCTCAGGTTCTGAAACGCCGTCGCCATGACCTTCACCCCGTCGTACGTCAGCGCGCCGGTGTACTGCAAAAAGACGGGGGCACGCGATAAAGAAGAATTAATGGCGCAAACTTTGAAACTGGCCTCACTTTAGGAAGTCAAGCGTATTTGAACAATTTCCAAATGGGCTGTTAAAACCGCCAGGTTCATTTCAATGTTAACTTTTTTCGCCACGAGAACACACTCTCTGGGTACAAAATGGGCTCGCAGTTGATTTACTTTGAAATACCATCTTAGACAACTTTGAGAAGTTCTGGACTGTAAATCATGTTTTGCCTTTGCGCTCAAAGTAACTGGAGGTCGAGCAGTGATTTGAGTATTTTAGCCATTGGAAAAAAGGAAATCAATCATTTTTTCTACTATTCCTCATAGATTACGGCATGTAAGTAGTGAAAGAAAGTTGTTATAGTTGGTATAGTAGTTTACAAAATCAATAATCCTGACAAATACCGTATTTTCTGGACTATAAGTCACACTTTTTTCATAGTTTTGGCCGGGGTGCGACTTATACTTATATTTATACTTATATACTTATACTCCGGAGCGACTTATATGTGATATTATTTGTTATTTGTTATTATTTGCACATTTCATACATACACCAGTGCAACTTATATATGTTTTTTCCTCTCTATTATGCATTTTTTGGCTGGTGCGACTTATAGTCCAGAAAATACGGTATTATACAGTAAAAGTCTCGTGAATGTTTTGTTAAATCTGCTTCTGGTCTAACTCATTATTATCAGGGGTAATTTCTCACATACAGTAGCGAGGGCTGAAGCAGTAATGATCGTTTGCATAATCAACACAACTACGTGATAAACAATGCGTTGCAGAAACCCGTACTTTGAGTCCATTTTTGGGCATTTTCGAATCCTTGATGTCGAACTCCATCCACTGCTGGACCACGCGGCTGACCTCGGGCTCGGAGTTGTTGACGAGCTGGAAGCCCGTGATGTTTGCTCCGCCTTTTCTCAGGTCGGTCAGGTCAATGTCCAAAAAGCCCTGAAACGCAATAGATGGACAAAGGTTAGAGGAAAGAATATATACTGCCCCTTTAACTGACGGATGTGAACGGATCCTAAATACAAGCAAGTAAAAGCACAAAACGATAACGGAAACAAAGCGAGTGGTCCATAGACAATGTTTCAAAGTAGTCTTTTAAGCAGTGTCCAGAGACTGCCTTTGAAACCTTTTCTACACACTAATCTGGCCCAATTTAATTTTTTTTCCCAGAGAATAGAAAAATACATGTCTAGAAAGAGGCATTTTTGAAAGACTTACTGTATATTATGGATTATATATACTGTTGTTGGCCTTTAAACTTGCTCTTTTGTACAAACATGTGAATAAATGCTAGATATGGTTACTAATGCCGTACTGAACATCATTCGAGGCAAAGCAATAACATCTCCATGGTTACAAGCAGGTAGGGTTGTCATATCGAAGTAAATGAAATACTAAACAATACTCAAACTAGTAGCCAATCCAATACTCATCTGAGAAAGCCAAATAAGATCAAATTGGAGCTTTCTTGTACAGGTTTAGAATGATTTTGTGATTTGTCAGAACTTTTTCAGAACTATTAGACGATTAGATGATAACATAAAGAAAGTTGTGGTGTAGAAATGAATATTGAACCTATTCCTTCGTGTTTAAAAACAATTTTTGATGAATAAGTCTGCATGAAATGGGGAAGAACAGCAGAAGATTGTAACGTCACACTTGTTCCCCGTACACACTCTGTCAGAGGTTGTCCATGGCTACGACCGCGCTCAATGCAACGAGTCTATTGGTAATTCCCGAGGAGTCACTTATCTACAACGTACCTACAGCACGACTGAGCGAGGGGTTAATTGCATAACGGAAAAGCCTATTCTTTCTATTCACTTAAAAAAAAGGGGGTTATCCCATTCTACAGACTTCATCCCCATCTTTCCTCTGGGACAACTCGGAAGTGAAAAAAGGAAAACCTCATTTCACGGCGAGCAAAAAGTCCAACGCTAATCTGTGCTACACTTACAGGCGGCTGTTAACAATGGAAGGGATCAAAAACCTTATGGGCTGCTGTGAACAAGGCAGGCCTCCAGGCACAGAGTGAGAGTGATTTACTGTAATGGTGTCTTTCTACGTGTTATTTTTCCACGAACTCGGTGCAGGAGGAGACAGTTTTTTGGGTGAAAGGCAAGGAGTGGGTGCAGCGCATTGAGTGTCTCGGCAGGCCGCCTGACAGCAGCAGCAGCAGCAGCAACAGCAGCAACAGCGTCAGCAGCAGCAGAAGCAGACAAGTGGGAGTAGAAACTGAAGGAGCGCATGAAAGGCTCGGGCCATTTGTCAGTGAATTGTGTCTGATTTAAAAGGCATGATTTGGGCTGATGAGAAAGACAAATGATTCTGTCACGTTGCGCCGTTGTCGTCCTTTTTGGTGAAGACAGATAGAAATAATTGGTTTAAAGATACATAAGACTAAAAAGCTCGGATTCTGACTTTAACACTGTTATTTAATCTTTTTCTTCTCTGGTGGAGAAGTAAATGTGTAGGGCCACAACAAACAGGGGGCCACATAATCCGATGGGCTCAATCTGGACCAGAACGAGACCACAAACACCAAACGTATATCCATCTATGTACAAATGTTCTACTCTAAAACTAGCTTATCTTTACAGCATAAATTAAAAAGTAATACTACTAGTACAAATGATACACAATTCTATTCTTGTCATCTTTGTGCCCAGCCTTAGCAGAGTGTGAACGCAGCGTTAGCCTTCTGCGCACTGGAAGATTTTTCGCCTGATTTGAACCAGGTTTGCACGTCCGGGAGTTCAGGAGGCGTGGCCTGAGCGGCGATTCTCGTCAGCGTTTATTTGTGTTGCCACGCCTACCGTCTGTGGGGTCAATGTGATTCTGTCGCGTCGATTTTTCGGGGTCGCAGCTCGCAAAACTCAAATTTGAACAACTTTACCGCAGCCTGACAGTGCTGGGCTCCGTTGCCTAGTGATGAAGAAATTGCACAAACAAAACAAACACAGAGCTTGTGCAAACCTATTCATTATTCCAATAGCAGCCTTCTTACCACCTGTAAATATAGTGCTCTCCTGTGACCTTTATGAGCAGATTTAATCCACGTGTTTGTTTTATTTTGCACTAAATAAGAGCGCGTGGAAAGGTCCTGTGTCCTTGTGTATTTGTTTACATCTCCTCTGCTTGTAACGAATATTTCCCTACATCTGCAAGTGTGTGGTGTGACTGTGCTTCGTGTGAGACAAATAATCGTCTTAAAATGTCCTCACGTCTGTGGTCTGCAAACTTTAGTCACGTCTTAACATCGCAGACAATATACAAATCCTCTAGTGTGCAGCCAATACCAGCGCAGAGACTGAAAGTGGTTTTCCTTAATCACATTCACTAAGCGCAGGCCTGGTCCAAATATTTTAATCTAATTTATACTTTAACAACAAAAAACACCTGGTTAATTGTGTTATGGCACAAATGGATTGGTAAACATTGAACCGACTTCCTGGAGCCTGCAACAGATCCAGTTTTGTTGTGCTTCTTCTTATTTTTCTTAAAACTCCAGTTAGTTTGCTTCACATTACTAATTCAATGTATTTATTTCATTGCATACAACATGAATAAACTGTGTTATTGTAATAAAATGCAAATATATGATTATATGTCTGTGATGTATATTATCTGCATAATGATGATATGACGATTTTTGTCCGCATCATTAGTCTAAGAGAAAAACGGCATGTGTAAAAAACTGCATTTGTGAAAGTGTTGTAAAGATGGGCCAAAGGAATGTTTACCCCAGGGAGGGGTGTAGAACCCCAGGGGAGTAAAGGTAAACATTACCCATGCTCTTATCTCTAAGGAAAATACCAACAGTTGTAAAAGACAAGTGCCTTGATTTGAAGTTAACCAATGAGAATGTGACCTGCCCATTATGCCTAAATCCATAATGTGAATAAAACTACCAGCAAGAGAAAAAACGTCGTGAGACTGAGGAGGGTCGCCAGGCTACTTACAACAGCCTTGGCGACCCAGCCCGAGGTTTTCACCCTTTCAAGCTGCACAAAGTCTGACGTTTCTGTATCGTTTTATAGTCTAAGTTGAATTGTGTTCTCTGTGTGTTAAGGAATAGCATTGATTCACGTGTAATTTCTTGACAGTTATGTGCCTCCTGCAGTAAACACTTAAACACCGACAGTTTAAAACATGCATGATCAAAATACCACAAGAAAATTGTGCTTTCACTTAAATTGATTGGCCAAAACCGTGAAACAATTTCCTGGAGCCGACGTCAGATCTAGCGTTATTTTTTCCCCATGTTGTGCTTCTTATGAGTCACAAATCAAGTCAATACAAGGCTATTTGAGGCTCTCTGGAGGATTGTGGTTCTCCAAAGAGGTCTTTCATTACAGAGTCCCGCAGTGGCCGGTGTTAATTGAACATTAGGTGAAGATGTGTTGTGCAGATGAGCAGGTTACGGCCTCTCGTAGAGCAAACATGGAGGTCTGAAGATGAGAAACTCTTTAGAGAGTCATAAATAGCATTGGAAGCACAGACAGGAGACAGAAAACTGGGAAAAATAAAAAATGTATTCTGTATATATAGTGCCAGTGCATACTTTTAAGCATTAACTTTTGCATGGATTTATCTGCAAAATGACAAATTCACACACAATATGTTTGGTCTTTTTTGTCTTGACTTGAGCAGTGTGGACATTACTAATTGTCCAATATTTAGTAATGGACCACAGGAACGAGACATTTTAGGTTAGTTTTTGTTTTCTTTACTTGCCTAAAGATATACTTAAATACATTTCCTACGCAGAGAGAAAACAAAATGGTCTCACTCAAAAAGTGCAGTCTTTAAAAACAACTAAAATGCAATACAGCGCTCGAGATTGAACGTCAAAAACTTGTGCTAAATGCGATAATAAAATGTGAAAAAAAGGAAACAATGCGATAAGCTGCCGTGTAAG
>NW_027315735.1:27630278-27732778 GCF_026437365.1 Eucyclogobius newberryi | reverse complement strand
AATATTGAGATACTTTAACCAATATAACATGAAAAAGTAAAAGAAAACACAGCAGAACAAACTGCTGGGTTACTACTGTAATATATTTATCACATTATAGTCAATACTTTTGAATGAATGCTAAGTGTGGTATTCAGCCTCTTGAATTGGTAAATAAATAAATGATATGGCAAAAAAAAAAAAAAAAAAACTTTCTTGGAGCCAGATCATGATTTCAATTCAATAATGTGCACTTTATATCGTCTATTGCTTACAAGTAAATAAAGTCATCTGCTTCTTCTGAAAGAACATTTCACTGTGATTGGTTGAATCCAGCTGTCACTCACTCAGAGCCTTATGGAGACTGACTAATGGTGGGTGTTTGTATTCAAGCAAAGAGACACATTAAATAGAGAAACAGTGAATCACGATATGACAATACGACCAAATTAGCTGATGGTCACGGCGGCGATGAGATCACAATACAATTTCAACTGCCCTATCTTCAAATCTCCATTAGTTTAACTGAAAATGCTGATGATTTGTGACGACACAATCTCGAGCTCTAATGAACACTACGACATTATACATTATACATTATCAAACCACCTGTATCATTTTGAAATAGGCCATCAAAGGGTTCAACAGCTTCAATCGTTTTATAGGGGCATGTCAGTTTGTTGTGGCCATTAGGAAATCAGCCCAAATATATTGAAATGCCATGTTGTGATTCCATGGAAACCACAGGAACGAGCAAAACAACAAAGATGGCTGCGATTTGTGCGCTATCCACGGGCCAAAAACAGACACAACTTACAATGCGTCTTATAAGACCTGACATTTAGATGGGGAAAAATAGTACTTCTTCTATAGCTCCAGGCAAATGTGCGGTTTTCCCAAAATAGATCCGTGTGTACGAGTACATCCAAAGTACATGTGGTACATACTTACATGTGGAAGTAAAGAAGGAAGAGTGCAGTGGCAGAGATGGAAACTTTATATTTGGATATGAATAGATGAAAACACCCTTTTGAGGTCGTACATTACCGGGAGTAGGACTAGTATCAGTAGCAACAGCAGATGCAAAACAACTACAAGTATGAAAAATGTCAATCATAATATTATGTTTTTTTGTTTTGAAGGAAAGCAAAGTTTGAATATTGTTTGAAGTAAAAAATAATACAAAAAAGCAACAAAAAGAGCTGATGAAGAATAAAAAATGAACAAAAATGTATCTTGTAAACTTTTAAATAAGGGTATATGGTGATGTTTCTACACTTTTGGGATTCATTGAACATTTATCTGATAATTAACCTTCAACTGATGTATTGTTGTTTGTTTTAACGCATTTCTGTTGGATTGACATTACCGTATTTCCTGGACTATAAGTTGCACTAGCCCAAAAATGCATAATAGAGAAGAAAAAAAAACATATATAAGTTGCACTGGAGTATGAAATGCGGTTGCAAGTGTGAAAATAACAAATAACATTACATATAAGTTGCTTCAGAGTATAAGTATATAAGTATAAATATAAGTATAAGTCGCACCCCGGCCAAAACAATGAAAAAAGGTGCAACTTATAGTCCGGAAAATACAGGTAGTTGACATCAGTTGTAGCAGTAGGTGTGGTTGTAAGGCTATAACAGTAGTAATATTAGTAATAGGAGTCAAAGTAGTTGTAAGTGAGTACGAGCATGATTCTAAACCAATACAACATGTTATCAGCAGCCTTAGCGGACTGAAAACCTTATGCAAATTGGGACAAATACACTGGTTGTTGTGCGTGCGTTTGTCAAATGGCGCTGGAGGTCATGACAGAAGGTGGCATTTGTTATTAATGGTGACCTCGGTGTAACGCTGAGCCCCCGGACCTGCCCAGGGCAAGAGAAACGCAAACAAGAGAGGGGCCGACACATGCGAGCAGATAACACACATGCCAGAGCTGGTATGATGAAAACAGGCAACGCAAGGTCATTATTAAGATGTCAGCGTCGAGAACAGTGGTTGTCTTTTAAAAATGGACCAACAATAGAAAGAAACAGTAAAAGACAAGAGTAAAAACTAGTCAAATGTAGTTGTATTAGTGTATATTGAGTATACATTTAGTTAAAACCTATATTATCCTGCTGAGTTTATGGGTGTGTTCACATTACACACATACAAACGCCACATTAAAATTGGGACTAAACTGGGATTAAACCAGGACCAGAACAGTACTGAACCAAGTCTACATCAGGAATAAACTGGGCTACAAACCAGGACCAAACAAGACTAAACCAGGACTAAACTCAAAACTAAATCAGGGCTGAACAAGGACTAGAACCGAGCTAAACCAAGACTTTATCCGGATTAAAATGGGCTCAATTTAGGACTCAAATGAACAAAGTCTGATATACTGTATACAAGGCCAAAATAGTATTGCAAGAACAAAACCGGAACAAAAACTCAGGACTAAACTAGCACAAAAACAAGATTCTCAATTGAACGTGGACCGTACCAGAGCAAATATGCCCAAATGAGAATTAAGATTCAATTGGAGACTAAACTGGATCTAAAACCGGTGCTAAACCGGCATTAAATTCACAAATCCAAACAATAAGGCAAACAATAAAACGTGCAATTCTCCGACACACTGGAGGGAGAACAGAAGCTCTGCCAAATGGAAATGTTTTCGGTGCGAGCGGCTTTTTAATTATACATGTAGATTTGACAAGTCACTCAGAGTTCAGCCTCCAGAGAAACGGGTCATTTTCCCTCCTTTCTCCGTCTCCTTCTCTGTCACTCTAAATGCTCTCCGTGGGGCACTAGTACATCAACTACATCAACTACATCCACATGCAGCGCTATGAGCCAGCACCCGAGGGACACAGCAGCGGCCTGTGACATTATCCAGTGAGCATCTGTGGTGTAAATGATGAATGAGGTGGCGTATAGTAAGTATTATTCAATTCAAACAAGTGCATATTTAGTAATAAATGAAGGGTTTGAATCGACAACACGTTTACCCTTAATTATAGTAGGATTAAAGCAAAACTCGGGTCTAAACTAGGTCTGAAAAGTATATTAAACATTGCTAAACAACGTCAGGAAAGAAGGATTAAACCAGGATTATATCTGTGTTTTCAGTACCAAGCCAATTCTACACTATACTTAATAAGGAAATATTTAACACACTTTCAATGGATTTAAATATTAAGACATTTAAATTTATAATATAAATTATTTCTTTTTCCGTTAATAAAAAAATTAAAAACTCCGAACATATTATTTAATTAGAAAAGGGACAGTGCATCTTAATGAACATATAATTCATATGTAAACATGCCAGATTTTAGCCGCAGGCTCCTTTCCATCTGTTCTCCCAGGACAAGTTGATAGTATCATTAAAGGTTACGCAATATAAACGCAACAAAAGTACATCAAATATTACAAAACACATAACCAACAGAAGACTGAGCACATTATAGGGAAGGACACGAGCAATTCACTAACACACACATTTGTCTGATAATTATCCCACAACATTTAAATACATTTCTGTTGGATTCACATATTATTGTCTGAATATCAATAATGGAATAATAAACGTAACAAAAAGAGACGTTCATTTTTGTCAGTTTTTGTCACCTAACCCTATTTCTAACCTTAAATAAGACCAGGGCTACTAAGATCTAAACCAGGTCCACACCAGAAAGTAGTGGTCAAGCTAAATCAAGATAAAACTGGAATTAAACTGATTAAACCATGATTCAATCAAATGTAACTTTAATACCAGGTCAAAACCCAGAATCCACAGTGGGCAAAACCAAAGCCAAACTGATCTTAAACCGGGTCTAAACCATGACTAAACCCGGACTGATCCAGAGGTAAACCAGGTCTAGATTTATCATTTACAGCAGATTTAAAACAACAAACTATAACCCATCCCACAGCAACGTAATACACAAGTCACCCTCAGGTCTGAGACGAGGAGGAGGAGGAGGCTGCAAAGGTGTTTGTTTGGGACCAGTGTGGGCAGAGGCTGTGGCAGACGTGGGAGTGATGGATGGTGGGCTGTCCCGATCGGAGAACTTCGATGCCTCCGCGCGTGTAAAAAGAGGTGAGAAGTGATGCAATAACCTTAACTGTAGACACTACGCCATCAATAACGCTCATGCACCAGACCAAACACTAAAGAATGGACACTGATACTCTGAGATGCTGTTTTTCTTATTATGAAACACTAGAAATCTATTAGAACAAGACAAGGACTTCATAAATCACACAAGCGACAAAGGGAAGTGTGCAAAACCTCTGCTGTGTTTGAACAGGAACTAGAACTAAATCATCTTTGAACCAGAACTAAACAATATTCAAAAAAAGATAGAATTAGGCAAGGAATAAACTGTGACAACACCAGGGTTAAACCATGACTAAACCAGGTCTTAAACAGGACTAAACCAAGTCTAAACCAGAGCTAAACCAAGTGTAAACCAGACCTAACTCTCTTCTAACTGAGAACTTAACCAGGTCTAATAACCAGGACTAAACCAAGTCTAAACCAGAGCTAAACCAAGTGTAAACCAGACCTAACTCTCTTCTAACTGAGAACTTAACCAGGTCTAATAACCAGGACTAAACCAAGTCTAAACCAGAGCTAAACCAAGTGTAAACTAGGTCCAAACCACGTCTAAATGAGAACTTAACCAGGTCTTATAACCAGGACTAAACCAAGTCTAAACCAGAGCTAAACCAAGTGTAAACTAGGTCCAAACCACGTCTAAATGAGAACTTAACCAGGTCTTATAACCAGAACTAAACCAAGTCTAAACCAGGCCCAAACCACGTCTAAATGAGAACCTAACCAGGTCTAATAACCAGGACTAAACCAAGTCTAAACCAGAGCTAAACCAAGTGTAAACTAGGTCCAAACCACGTCTAAATGAGAACCTAACCAGGTCTAATAACCAGGACTAAACCAAGTCTAAACCAGAGCTAAACCAAGTGTAAACTAGGTCCAAACCACGTCTAAATGAGAACTTAACCAGGTCTTATAACCAGAACTAAACCAAGTCTAAACCAGGCCCAAACCACGTCTAAATGAGAACCTAACCAGGTCTAATAACCAGGACTAAACCAAGTCTAAACCAGAGCTAAACCAAGTGTAAACTAGGTCCAAACCACGTCTAAATGAGAACTTAACCAGGTCTTATAACCAGAACTAAACCAAGTCTAAACCAGGCCCAAACCACGTCTAAATGAGAACCTAACCAGGTCTAATAACCAGGACTAAACCAAGTCTAAACCAGAGCTAAACCAAGTGTAAACTAGGTCCAAACCACGTCTAAATGAGAACTTAACCAGGTCTTATAACCAGGACTAAACCAAGTCTAAACCAGAGCTAAACCAAGTGTAAACTAGGTCCAAACCACGTCTAAATGAGAACTTAACCAGGTCTTATAACCAGAACTAAACCAAGTCTAAACCAGGCCCAAACCACGTCTAAATGAGAACCTAACCAGGTCTAATAACCAGGACTAAACCAAGTCTAAACCAGAGCTAAACCAAGTGTAAACTAGGTCCAAACCACGTCTAAATGAGAACCTAACCAGGTCTAATAACCAGGACTAAACCAAGTCTAAACCAGAGCTAAACCAAGTGTAAACTAGGTCCAAACCACGTCTAAATGAGAACTTAACCAGGTCTTATAACCAGGACTAAACCAAGTCTAAACCAGAGCTAAACCAAGTGTAAACTAGGTCCAAACCACGTCTAAATGAGAACTTAACCAGGTCTTATAACCAGAACTAAACCAAGTCTAAACCAGGCCCAAACCACGTCTAAATGAGAACCTAACCAGGTCTAATAACCAGGACTAAACCAAGTCTAAACCAGAGCTAAACCAAGTGTAAACTAGGTCCAAACCACGTCTAAATGAGAACCTAACCAGGTCTAATAACCAGGACTAAACCAAGTCTAAACCAGAGCTAAACCAAGTGTAAACTAGGTCCAAACCACGTCTAAATGAGAACTTAACCAGGTCTTATAACCAGGACTAAACCAAGTCTAAACCAGAGCTAAACCAAGTGTAAACTAGGTCCAAACCACGTCTAAATGAGAACTTAACCAGGTCTTATAACCAGAACTAAACCAAGTCTAAACCAGGCCCAAACCACGTCTAAATGAGAACCTAACCAGGTCTTATAACTAGAACTAAACCAAGTCCAAACCAGGCCCAAACCACGTCTAAATGAGAACCTAACCAGGTCTAATAACCAGGACTAAACCAAGTCTAAACCAGAGCTAAACCAAGTGTAAACTAGGTCCAAACCACGTCTAAATGAGAACTTAACCAGGTCTAATAACCAGGATTAAATCAGGTCTTAAAGAGGACTAAACCAGGACAAAACCATTTCTGTTAACCTGGTCTTGCAGATCTAAACCAAGACTAAACCATGACCAGTCAGGACTAATCCCAGTCTAAATCGGGACCAAGCCAGGTATAATAACCAGAACTACATCAGGACTTAAATAGGAACATACCTGGTTGGTTAACAGGGACTAAACCTGGTTTTAAGGATAAACCAGGATTAAACCATGACTAAATCAGGACTAAACCAGTTCTAACAACCAGGACTAAACCCGGACAAAACTAGGTATAACCAGAACTAAACCAGGTCGTAAATAGGACTAAATAAGATTTAACATCAAGGACTAAACTAGGTCTAAACCATGTCTAATCACTAATCAGGACAAAACGAGGTCTGACACATTTCCTTCTCAAAGTGAAAAAGGAGAAAAAAAGACAAATCCTAACCATGCACATGACATTTGAAACAAGTCCTCTTGTCTCTATGCAAATACACAGCAAAGTGAAATCATTGCAAGTGACTGAAATGTAAATCGTGTTGGTGGGAGCTTTGTGCTTGTCTCCAGCATTAGAACGCAGGGTGATTTTTTTATGCTGTCACAGAATAATTGCAGGCCCCAAATGCCAATATTATTGCGTTATTAATCTCCGTTGTCCTTGATGTTCCAGACTGAAACACAACAAACCAGCATCCCCCACAATCTGTTTACATCCAGTGTGTACTTCACATGTCTCCTTTGTTTTCTTACATTAAAAGAAGTGCAGCATCTTTGAAATTGCATGTTTTGTGCAGTGAACAAATAACACTGACCCCACTGTGATGAATCAGGAGAATACATCAGGAACTAGAGTATGGAATATTAAAACCAGTCATAACCTACACAATTAAAGTCGGTGTAATCCCTCCTTCATCCAGGAGTGTTCCATTGTAGAAAAAAGATTTGGTTGTAGTAATCCGTTAAACCACAATATTGATATGAAAAAAATAATGCTAATTAAAAAAGGCCAATTGACTTCCTTTGCAAAACTCTTCATATTTTACGGCAGCACACAGTGGATTTTCCTATTACACGAATGAAAATCCACAATCCAATGATTTCAAGTGGATTTTCATTCTTGTAATAGGAAAATCCACTTGAAAACATTGCTGTTCAACATGTTTTAACCCTAAATGCATGATCATAAGATAAGATAGCCTTTATTTGTCCACACAATGGGGACATTTCAGTGTACCAGGAGTCTGTAAGTACAGGGCAGTGGGCAGAGACAGAGGCAGTGCAAAATCACATATTTCCAGAACAGAAGGTGGCTTTGGGACCCGGATCTGGATTATGAAATTATAAGTACCCTAATTTACAATACTCTCCTTGCACTATCGCTGCTTGTTCAAGTAAAGAGCTCTATTCAGCCGTATCGGGCCTGAAAATCACCAACTGCAGAACCAGTGTGGGCTTTTCTCCTCGAACACAGGTCTAGACAGTACATTTGAACACGTATGCGCAGTACAAGACAAGGCTTGTAAACGTGTAACACCAGCAGCCAAATAGAGATTAAAATAGCTGCACACTCGCCCGACTCACATCTTTTTATCGATCTGTAAACTCCAAACGCACGGGCCAATGCCGCTGTTATCATCTGTTTTTACTCCATCACAACATGTTTCCTTAAATCCACTTGTCTGCTGCAAATTTCTCATATATTTTAGACAGGGAATTTGTAAAACTGCTTGTCACGCTAAACCGATAAATTGTCCTTCTATACTTTTTACAGCTTTTCTGAAGGGGCCAAATCAGTGACTCTGACTAGACGCAATGTACACACGGCTCACATCTGCACATTTGTAAGCTTTGTTTGTGTTTGTATTATGAACTTTAAGGTAAAAGATCTGGTAAAGTTCCTGGATCAAGGATGTATTGTTCAAATTAAGCCCTGGATAGTGTGTAGGTGAATTCACAAGCTCTCTAACTTGAGTATACGTCTCTAATGTACAAAAGTTGTGAAATTAACCGTTGAGAAAATGCTTCTGTAGCCACCGTTTAGAGCAATAGATAAATCTGCAAAAAAGAATAATTTATATCTGAAATATATAAAGAAATGAACCTGAATCCCAGTTTGTATTAATCCCATTCGCACCATCCCAACCGTCTTTAACAAGCATAACATTTTCATTCCATTATTCTGCTGCTGAGGACGTGACGAAACAGCACTTATGATTGCTCTAGGATTGCGTAAGACCCGGCGGGCGTCCAAACATTTGAGCGCTCTTTACTGTCTTGAGTGTCCCCCTGAGCCAGACGATCCCGAACCAAGTCTAAACTAGTTTTGACCAGAAAGTAATCATGCCTAAACAGCTAAAACTAGACATATAATACCATCATTTCAAAAAGATACAAGACAAATGAGAAAAACAATACTTTCATTAGCCTACAACAAGAATGAATCCAGTTACGCATGAGCTACGCATGAATATTCAGCCTTGTGAATGTTCACCAGAAATGAACTAGGTCAAAGCCAGAATTAAAACCGCACTTTGATTTTCTGGTTGTCTGGTTGTCTACAATGATCCACTGCACAGCATTCAATTTCTCCATGGAGACAAGGACGTGACGCCGAGGGGCAAGTTAAAGGTTAGATTTGTGGAAAGGTAAGCCTGCTCAAAATGTGTCACAATTCAATTCACAATTATGCAGACGACACTCATCTTTCACTGCATTTAACAGATCAGTGTGTGGATGCCAAACAACTTTCTCCAGCTGAACTCAGACAAGACTGAAATCATCGTCTTTGGCCAAAAGAAACAAAGAGAAAGTGTTAGCGGTCAGCTCCAGTGTCTTGCTCTAAAATCTACAAATCAAGTAAGAGATCTGGGGGCAATAATGGCTCAGACTTTAACTTTAGACTTTAACAGCCACGTCAAATCAATAGCATCAGCAGCTTTTTACCGTTTGTCTCCAGTAGATTAGACTACTGTAACGGCCTCCTCACTGGTCTCTCCAAACGAGCTGTAAAACAGCTGCAGGACATCCAGAACGCTGCTGCTCGGGTCCTGACTAGAACCAGGAAGTATGATCACATTAGTCCTGTTCTCAGGTCTCTGCACTGGCTCCTGTGGCTCAGAGAATAGACTTTAAAGCAGCTCTGCTTGTGTACAAGTCTCTCCATGGCCTGGCACCAAAGTACATCTCGGACATGTTAGTGCCATATGAACCATCTCAGAACTAAACATGGACCGGCCTCCTGCTGGTGCCAGGGTCAGGACTAAACATGGACCGGCCTCCTGCTGGTGGGTTAGGGTTATGGTAGATGTGAGACAGGCTTTTACTCTTATAATGCTCAAATCTAGGCTAAAAACAGTTATGTTTAGCTGTGCTTATGACTGAAAGGATTTTATCTGCACTCTTTGCTTTTATGTCTTCATCCATGATTTTAATGCATTTTTCCTGTTCCTGTTTCCTGAAGCACTTTGAATTGCCTTGTGTATGAAATGTGCTCTACAAATAAACTTGCTTTGCCTTGCCTTTTTCAATGAAAACACATTGAAATAAATGAATGAAATATGAATGCCAGTTATGTAGTGCACCTTTACGCCATAAGACCAAACCAAAACTAGACTTGTACAAACCCAAAGCTAAAAAAGCTAGTCAGAGCTTTTCCTTTTAAATTTAAATCGGAACTCAAGATCTGAAACGGGATTTCCGGACTAAAACCAGGATCATTTCAACCTGACCCACATCCTCACGCAGTGGACTGAGCGTACTGAGCGTAACTGTCCAAGCGGCTGAGAGCTCTTTACCTTCCTGAGAATCCCCGTGAGGCGGTCGGTCTCGCAGTCGATGATGATCTGACCCTCCTTCCTCTTGTCCAGGTCCTGAAACACCTTGAGGAAAGAGGCCTCGGTCATGGTCTCCACGTTCACAGACGTCACCAGCCAGTTCTTCTCCGCTGCCGTGTCCAAGACTTTCTGCAGCACTGACAGGCCTGGAGGAGGGAGAAAAACGCAAATCAAGACACGTTTAAACATATATGTGTATAGAGATGTCCAAGAGAGGGGAATAATTTCAGTCGTGTCCTGAACTTTAAATTTAATTGTTAAAAAGTAAATAAAAGCACAGATTGACTATAAGTCACACCGGAGTATAAGTCGCACGAGCCAAAAAAATGCATAATAGAGAAGAAAAAAATATATATAAGTTGCTCTGGAGTATGAAATGTGGTTGCAAGTGTGAAAATAACAAATAATATCACATATAAGTCGCTCCGGAGTATAAGTATATAAGTACAAATATAAGTATAAGTTGCACCCCGGCCTAAACTATGAAAAAAAGGTGTGACTTATAGTCCGGAAAATACGGTATTAACACCATGACCAAACTACAGTGACATTCACACAGTCAAAACAATAACGTTCCTCTAGTTTTGGACCAGCTTTATGAAACAACATGTTCAGAATGATAAAGTGAATTTAATGTGTATAAACAGACAGATTTAAAAAACAAAAACCCTTTTTAGTATAGAATAGTAAAGGGAAATAACTTCTTATGACTGTGCCTTAAAAAATCACAATCATCAATTAAACAAATAATCTTGACATCTCTCATCACAGAATTAGAATCAAGATCAAGTTTTAAAAGTTTCCCGTGTGTTTGTCATACTACCTCTACAAATATTGTTTCTTTCTACTACAGATTTACCAAAATGACTAACTTAAAATAAACATCATCATAATTATCATTACTGTAGTTTGCATCATGTATTCAGGCTTGTACAGTATTTATTGTTTAAAATCCACTGGCCACATTGTGTCCCAAACTGTTACATTTGAATACCTTTCATTTAGATTTTGGAGCTGTCCCATGACTTACAAGATAAATGAACAGCAGGATGGAAGCTGTGCCAAAACCCAAACTACACTAGATACTAAAATCCATCGGAATGTGCCCCTGTAGCTTTGGTGATAAAGTGTAATGAAGAAAAGTGGCCATTAAGCTGTGCATAAGCGCTGTGTACAGAGACTAAACCTCTGCATTCACAACAACAACGGTAACTGCAAAAATATGTCATCAAAAAGACCTGTGTTATTTGCTCTTCCAAAAAGCTACATCTATATAGAGTTTATTTACAGACAACGACAAAATGACAACTCCAATATAAAGGATGCCCTGTGATGTGAGTCTGTATAAGATAAAATAAGATATTCCTTTATTGTCCACGCATGGGGAAATTTCATTGTTGCAACGCAGGTAGATACAGAGGAAAAGGACAGATAACTTATAGGAAGTTTAAAAAACACTCTTAATAGAAGAACTCTTATAAACAAAACTCTTATAAACAAAAACTCCTATGGACAAAACCTCTCATTTCCTAATAAGGAATGGAGGGGTAAAATAAATAAAGATAAAAAACCCCAAAAAGAAAACAGCTATCGTAAGAGAAGATAATGTATATTTGATAACTAAACTGATTCAATAAATAGTCGTGATCAATAAATCAACTTCGTAAGAGAAGATAATGTATATTTGATAACTAAACTGATTCAATAAATAGTCGTGATCAATAAATCAACTTCATTGACGTCACAAAGGCGCCGGTCCAGCTGGCAGCCCGGTGCAACGCTCCGCTCTTTTTTCACACTTATGTGCTTTATCTTTTGTATTTTGTAAATATTTTTTCTACTTTAGTTGTACGATCGGGACACGCGCTGGAATCGCTTAATTCAACTTGTTTCGACTTTGTTCGGCTGGATTATTGAGTGTTTTTCGTTGTGTCGTCGTGATGTGCGCTAGCTCTGAGCTAGCCCCCCCGGCCCCACCGCGCTCCTCGGCCACAGCCGCCGTATGGATCGGCGCCGGTGCGTTTATACAAAGGAGGAACTCATGAAACTGCGGAAAACCATCGTCTTACCCGGAGATCGTCACGTTATCCCGGCGGACATCCTAATTTTTCCCCTCCATCCCTTGTTGGGAAATGGGAGGTTTTGTCTATAGGAGTTTTTGTTTATAAGAGTTCTTCTATTGAGAGTGTTTTTTAAACTTCCTATATTCTGTGATCTGTCCTTTTCCTCTGTATCTACTGCGTTGTATCAATGAAATTTCCCCATGTGTGGACAATAAAGGATTATCTTATCTTATCTTATTTCATAGTGTATTAAAAAACAGGACTAAAACAGGACTAAAAAAGGACTAAAACATGATTGAAACAGGACTAAAACAGGACTAAAACAGGACTGAAACAGGACTGAAACAGGACTAAAACAGGACTAAAACAGGACTAAAACAGGACTAAAACAGGACTAAAAAAGGACTAAAACAGGATTGAAACAGGACTAAACCAGGACTAAAACAGGATTGAAACAGGACTGAAACAGGACTAAAACAGGATTGAAACAGGACTAAAACAGGACTAAAACAGGACTAAAACAGGACTGAAACAGGACTAAAACAGGACTAAAACGGGACTAAAACAGGACTGAAAAACAGGACAAAAACAGGACTAAAACAGAACAAAAACAGGACTAAAACAGAACTAAAACAGGACTAAAACAGAACTAAAACAGGACTAAAACAGGACTGAAACAGGACTGAACACTGAACAATCACACTGTTTGATGACTTTTTTCCACCGCTAACTCAATTATCGCAGCAATTACAGCCTGCCTTAACGACTGTCGGCAATATGGACTCAACTCGGCCTTCATCAAGATAAAGCAGGACTAAATCAGGATAATCACAACCTCACGTGACATCTCCGCACACAACATTATCAGATCTAACTCTCCCAGCACCAATTACAGCTGGCGTTACTCAATTACTTTGTCACCAACTCTCTCCCGCTCGCTCCCATCATGGGGACGATCGCACTGTGGCCAATGGGTCCGGGGCTCGTGTAGAGACATGAAATAAAAGGTGATTAGAGACTACATAGATCTGCTTTATCTGCTGATTTACATTCCGACTCACTCTGCCACTCATTTGAAGCCGCTTCTGCTTTTGGCAACCGAGCAATCAGATCGCCCGCTCCGGAGCTGGCATAGTCGCCGAGTCGCTCCGCAGAGTAAACAAAGTCATTTCATCTACAGCGCGTACGGCAGATACAATCCAAATGAATTATGCCAATTGCTAAAATGTAAACGAATAACCCAGAGAAGGGGATGATATTCTTAAAATATGTTTAGTGAAATATACAGCAATAGAATTCATTTGCACATCGTCTTCTCCTTGGGGCTACGTTGACTTTCTTGCACTGTTTGTTTGAGATGTTATGCCAGATCCCAGCACTGCACAATTGCTTAAGTATCATTTTATTAATATTGGCTGACATAATCACTGAAGTCTCAACTAACTAAGTATATTGCAATAACAACAATGTTTTCCATCATGTTGAAATGTCAGGCACATTATATGAATGATTTTCTTTAATAGATCCAAATCAGCCTTGATTGTTGTTTTTGTTGTTGTGTTAAAAAGTATTTCAAAATATCACAATTATTTTGATTATGCAGTACTTGACAACTATATTGTGTATTATTCATATATTTTCCAATAGACCCCCCCCCCAATTTTCGAGGCCAATACAATGAGACATTTTGGGGAGAACGCCTCGGGATCTCCCCGGAGGAGTTGGAGGAAGTGTCTGGGGAAAAGAAAGTCTGGAAGTCCCTGCTTAGACTGCTGCCCTCGCGACCCGGCCCCGGATAAGCGGAAGAAAATGGATGGATGGATTGAGGAGAAATTTCATGCCTGACAAGCCACGACCACAAGCTTTGACAAAGAAAACCATGGTCTAGTAAAGTAAAAAATGGGGAAAAAATATAACATAAAGGTCGTGAGTTTGAATCCCGGCTCCGACAATTTACTGCATGTCCTCCCTCATCTCTCATCCTCATTTCACACTAAGCTGCTGTGTCTAATAAAGCCTACGGGCCAAAATATCCTATAATATCCTAAGAAAAATGGAGCGGATTTCCACAGAATTAACAATCAAAGTACTACACTCATACTGTATGTATCTAAGGTAAATTAAGTAAGTTATACATTTTGTTCTGAATGATTCGAAGATATTTAAGGGAGATGCGAGCGGCATTTGAGAGACACGAGATACAAATTAGCGGCTGCGGTTGAACCAAAGGAATTTCCACTATACAGAAGGTGGTTATGCACGCAAACATCTGGTAAAGTATTAGTTGCTATAACAATAATCTATTCACTAAAAAAACACACACAAAACACTCAAGCACACAGGTAATTTTGCAGAAATAGTCATCAAAACAGATATGACCTCTGAACAGAATTATGCCTGAGGGGTTATAGCGATTTGGAACAGTTTTTATCATCTTTACAATACCTTTTCCTTCAACGTTGCATTGCAATCAGACAGCAGATGCTAACACACAAGCCATCCCATTTATTTTTATTGCCATCCATTGTGTGAGTAAATACAATGTTTTGGAAGATCTTTCATCCTTGTTTGTCCATGCAAATAGATCAAATGTTAAATGGCTTTCCCGCAGACACAACAAGATATGTCTGTGAGAGATGATTGTGCAGCTTTATTAGAATGCACGCCAGCTGCTCTCCAGGCAATTCACGAGGCCCGTTCGACACCAGGTCATTACGGGATAAAAAGATGGATGACGTCCCACCTACACAAATGACCACCATACACATTGCCAGTGCATAAATAATAAGAGATTCCATGAGAAATGGTCGGCAAGGCCCAGTATCCTTTTGTGGTCTATTTTGGCTTTCTTCAGTTGTTCATGAGTGAATAACTGTGGTCCTTGGGGGAGGCAGATTTAGTGTTTGATCGGAAAGTAGTGATACGCATGGGAACACTTTAAGCTGTTAATCATAGAGGAATAAGGCCAGTGGGGTCCGGAGACGCATGGACAACCATTACTGCCGAAGCTGTAAAGAGTGCTCAGCGGCTGTGGTTGTTTTAAATCTTTCTTTTTATAATAGCTTGATCAACATGGTAGAAACAAAATGAAAATATTCTTGGTCGACTCAAGACATGCAGTATTTAAGTATTGATCAGACTATGTTTATGACCCAAAGTGACAAGAAGTTCATCCAATTACAAATATATACCGTAAAATTCGAGCTATAAGCTGCTACTTTTTTCACATGCTTTGAACCCTGTGGCCTATACAACGATGCAACTAATTTAGAGATATTTACGGGCTAATGGCATCTAGGGGCGCTCTAGCAGGAAGGGCAAGAGTTTGACACACTGAAGAAGACTTCAGGGGAAGCTCAGGGGCAGAGCCAGATGTGGTGGAAGACCGACACAGGTAAATCAGCTCACACTGAGAAATCAAGGATAGGGGGGATAATAGGGACTATTCAGACATGTTCTCTGTATGTACACAGATTACCATTAGCAAACAGTGTGTGTACAGACACTGTGGCAGATTAAGCTCACAATCCACTCCAGGTCTTTTCCTTTCTACTGTGGCCTTATATATAAATCAAAATTAAACTGGAGGAATAAAATGTTTCAACTAAAACTCCATCAACCAATTCATCGTCTAAACGACAGCTCTAAAAGTCATACAACCCAATACAAAAAGAGTAAAAATGGGAGCTACAGCCCCTCCATCTTCATCTGCTTTATCTGCTGTTGGGTCTTGAGGCAGAGGAAGGAAGCCCAGACTTCCTCCACAGATCAGCCGAGTGACATGGTCCCTCCAGTGTGTCCTGGGTCTTTCCCGAAGCTTCTTCCCAGTGGGTCAGGCCCGGACCGACCCAGGGAGGTGTCCAAGAGAACAGATTCCCGGGCCACCTCAGATGGCTCCTCTCGACATGGAGGAGCAGCGGCTCTACTCTGAGTTACTCACCCTAACTCTAAGGGTGCAGCCAACCACCCTGTGGAGAAAACTCATTTTGACCGCTTGTATCCGCAACCCTGTCCTTTCAGACATTACCCAAAGCTCATGACCATAGATAAGGTTAGGAATGTAGCCCCTTCTTCACCACAACAGTCCGATACAGCGACCGCATTACTGCACCCACCTGGAAAAGGCAAACCAATTTTTTTGCCGGTCGAGAACTATAGCCTCGGATTTGGAGGTGCTGATTGTCATTCCAGCAGCTTCACACCCGGCTGCAAACCCGGCTGATGAAGCATGATCAGGACCTCATCTACAAACAGCCAAGATGAGATCCTGCGGTCCAAACCGGACACCTTCTGACCCTTGACTGCGCCTAGCAATTCTGTTCATGAAATGAAAAAGCTTTTATTGGATTCGGCTTTGGTGTTTGTCTGGGGACGTTATAACCATGGACAGCTCCACAGTATATAAGCTGACTAAGCACTGACTGGAGCAAAAGGGCAACAATATTCATTATAGGGCTTTATTTCACCAAATATATTCTTGGTTGACCATAGGCATGCCCTGCCTATGGATGAGTTGACTTAAAATGGGGCATGGCAAAAATTTGCAAAACAACATAGTAACTCTGATCTGATCATGTAAGTGCATTCAAAACAACATTCAAGACAAAAACTTCCTTTTTAATAAAGAAAAGCACAAGAAAATTATGCATAATGTCGAGATACTCATTTAACTTTAACCTTCTTCTTTCTGCTTATAACCAAAGCCCTCACAGCTAGATTAATGGTACAACCTTTCAACTATTAGCAATGCAATTTCAACACACAAGTTCAGATTCTATTAAATAACATTATAGCCATAAATATAATTATGTTACTATTAGCACATAGGAAAAGGAAGGACAGTGGGTTTTTTCCCCCTGAAGTTTTAGCACCATGGACAGCTCCTTCACACAAACCCTGACCCTGCAGTTTGAGAATCACTGGCCCTGATAACTCAACTTTGATTTCACTCTTTTGTATGTGTATGATTATGTATATGCCCATAAAAATGCTCCAATTTTGCCCCAGCATCTTAATTGCTTATTAGTAATCTTGTAATGTCGCTGTATTATGTATGCGGGCGTACACTCCAGATACTTGCTTGCAATGACTATGGGCTAAATTTAGTGTTTTGAATCTCATTATTGTTTTGAATCTCATTATTGTCTCAGAGAATGTTCTGTTCTGATGCATAATATGTTTAGAGTCATAAAGTCAAACTTGCACAGCCTTATCAGTACGCCTCGTCTTTTACATCACACTTATCTTTTCATATATTTCTATACCCTCCATGTTTACACTAAATATGCTCCTGCCTTTTTTTAACACGGAAATGCAGTGTATATATAACAAATAACCGGTGTTGAAAGCATGGCTACACAATATATCCACATCAAAGGCATCATGAAAGAGAATGATATTATAATGGAAAGTGACGGTCATAACCACCTCATGGCCGGAGGCAATCGAAGCCGCCTGGGCACTAGGCAAATGAGAAGAAAATAACACTTTGGGAAGCAATTTTTTATGATGGTAATGGACTATCCGATATATACAGCAGTGTGTTGTTCTAGGATGTAAAACGTGAAGAATGTATTGAATTGACTCAAATAAGAAGGAGATACTGAAAACTAGTATTGATATTACTATAACTTTATGAATAAGACAACACTGGACATTTCTGGAACAGTTTCAGAATGATCTGGCTCTATGTCATAACTAGTTTATGACCAGATGATAATGTCAAAGAAACGTCTAAAATAAAATCACATTCTGTAAAAAGTGGATGTTTATTACTATCATCATTGACTTTACCTTGGGGCTGAACAATATGGTGATAAAAATGTAATTGTGATCTCATTGCTGTGACAATATGCCCAAATATATGGTCAAATTGTGTCTGCAAATGTCACGGTTGAGGTTCAAGTGTTGCACTGAACGCGAATCATAAAATAACCACAAAAGTGCAAAAATATACTTAATACTCTTATTTTTTACATTAGATGTTTCCGTGTCTTTTTGATATTCTAACTTTGCATATCAATAAAATAATATGGTTTGAGGTAACCGACTAAAGAAATCTATACATTATTTTTCGATTAGGCGTATTCAAAAAAAAAAAATGATTCGTATACTCATTTTATTTTGCATGCAATTATTTCTTCTATTTCTATATTTTGTATTTCTATATTTTATTATTCATTGTTTTAAATTCCACCTTAATGTCAAAGCAAGCTCCTAATCTGTTCACTGACAATGGCAATTCAACTTTTTATCAGACCATGTGTTTGATCCAAAATGCACTGACAAGACAAGAAAAGTACTAGTAAACTGCAGATTTGTATGGAATAAGGCAGAATAAACTCACAATTAGTTCCCAAATTATCAGCTTTCTAATTATCCTATCTGCTGTTGTGCTTATAAAACATTTAAAATACCAACAAAATAATTAGTCGACTATACTTTAGCTGAACAGGACGCCATCGACTGATCACTCTAATAAACGACTAAAGCCTTGTGGGATATCTGTACATTTTTGGAGCTAGCTATTTTCTTTACAAATTGTAACCAGCAATATGGTCGTCCAGGAAAGTACAAAAGACACCAAATGCTACACAGAAGCTCTTGGCATTGCAAAAATATTGAAATTACAATTTTCTTTGCATGTTTGTTCCATTGTCTTATCCGGGAGTCAGACGTGCTTACGCTTTACTGATAATATTTCATTCTACACAATAATATAACACACAGTTCCACAAACCATTTCAAATGACTTTACATTCCTCGTGTTAAAAAATGGTAGTGCCTGCTTGGCCTTAGTTATGGCCGCAGTATCATCATAAAACTATAATTAAATTCAGAAGCCACCACCATCTTAATACCATTCATTTCTGCTCTATGCAACGTTTGCCTTGTTCCATTTAGACAATTGCTTAATTAATGGTACAGCATTCATAGAAATTACATTTCCTGGATGCAAATGCGAAAAAGCAATTTAGTCGTTCGATAATGCTAAGGAAGGAGGAGATGGAGAAGAGGAGAGTCTGGCATTGTACAATCATATTAGTTTTCATACTCATTTATCATTTAAGGCTATGTACTTTGTGAGACGACAAAGCGTCTCTGCATTGCCAATATCCACTGTTATAATTAAATTTTACTTATTGTTTTTGGCCAGATACTTGACTTGCCGCCATATTGGGCAAAGTTGTAATGTTTATAAAGTCCAAAGAAAACAGAGCATCAGTTGTAGGTAATTTTTAGTTTTCACTTCCTAATTAATTACCGTCTTTGCCGTAAAAAAGCCATTGAAATCTGTTTAACTGCTCAGCGTGATGTATAAATTGACAAAAACTGTTTCTTTGGATTCTCTTTTCATGTCACACAACAAAACGATGTCAACCCGCATTAGCACAGCTTGAAACCATGTAGTTGGTTTAAAAGTGATGTTAAACTGCCTGTACTGTTCCAGAGAGAGCCATTTCTTTTGTCAAAATTGTGATTGTTTTGACAAGCATGTGTCCATTCCACAGACCTGAACTGTAACTTTGTCCGGTGATGCTCGCCGCCTGTCTCCGGGTGATAAATAAGTTTAATTAATACCATACTGTGGACCATTCCAGGCATAGCAACGACACCTTCATGGTGGCACACAAACTGCACTGTACAATAATTGGGATGTGGTAAAAAAATAAGTAATTAATTAGGAGAAAGAGAAAGAAATATGTCTATGTAGCTTGACAACAGAAGCCAGATATTGTTGCTACTTGTCATTCGTGGTAAAAAACATAAAATCAGGAAAAAGTGGAATAAACAGTAAACAGGCTGGTCTTCCTGCTGCTGCGCACAAAGTTGAACCGCTAATTGCACTTAGATCCCTTTCTTTCTGCACACGGGCATCGCCAAACAGGGGTAAAATTCACCACAAACAAATATTAGTCTTTCTTAAAGGCTTAAAATAACCCAGTGGGAACGGTGACTGCTGCTCAGTATCCAGGCAACAGAGGCCCAGCCGTTATAGATTGGACTGACTCCATCCCACCACTCCATCACTTTGGGGTCAACGCTCTGTCTCTTTCTCACTCTCTCTTTCTCTCTCACACAGGAAGCGCCATGCAACAGTCGTGAGTCCATAATGAAGCGATCACATGAGTAAAAAAAAAGTGTGTACGTGTGTCACAAGGCCATGGCTCATCAGAAGGACTAAAAAAAGCACAATTAAATGACCGCGGCCACTGCGCATTATTAAAACAAGGCCACATTAGCGCACTTAAAGGTGATCACTCATGTGCGTAGGTGATTGTTGGCAAGTCGGAGGGGGCGAGGGCACGAATTGGCAGCCTCTCCTCCATCAGTCAAGGGCAGCTGTGGCTTCTGAAGTAGCACCATCGCCATGCCCAGAAGGAAGGAACAATGCAAACGTAAAAAGACTAAGCTAAATACACTAACAATCAACAGTTTTGACACACTTTTTCCTTTTCATTTCATGTTTTTTCTTTTTCACTGACATCATCACAACTGTGAATAAACACATGTGCCATTAAGCTGAGCAAAATAATATGTCTGTTTGCCGTAACCCGACCGACCCGGTATGAAACTGGCCGACTGAAGAAAAAAAATATCTGCATTTTGTTGAAAAAATATTTTATTTTTCAATTATTTCGCCGACTCACCGACAGGTCTTTCCATAACTGCCACATCACGTTGGTAAACCTGTCTTTCATCCCAAAGGACTGATAACGCATTACGCAACACATGTGGGACTTTGTATTCAGTCCTCCACATGCGTCTGTAACAAAACCGAATGCGCTTTGTTGTAACAACTAAGTGTTGTTATATTGACTTTAACAAGTTGGTTTGCCTCTGGCGGCGCCACTGAAGTGTCCGTAGAACATGTCACGCTCTATCACAGTGTGAAATTTGACTTACGCAATGCATTCTGGGATTGAAACAGGCCCAGCAGCGTCATCACATGTGATAAAATGTGAATATATGATTATATTTCTGTGATGTATTTTATCTGCATAATAGTGATATATTATCTGCATCATTAGTCTAAGAGAAAAACGGGTGTGTGACAGCATTTGTTTGTGAAGGGGTTGTAAAGATGAGCAAAGAATGTTACCCTAGGGAGGGGGTGCAACAGCCCAGGGGTTTAGGTAAACATTACCCAAGGCTTTATCTCTACAGACTGTTGTAAAAGACAAGTGCCTTGAAGTGAAGCTGACCAATGAGAAATGTGACCCGCCTATTCCATAATATCTAATAAAACCAACCTGCATGGGAAAAAACTGTGTGAGACGCAGGAGACCGGTCCCGGCGTTTTCTCCATATATGCCATACAAACGTCTGATATTTCTGTGTTGTTTCATATTCTAAGTTGAAGTATGTTCTCTGTGTGTTAAGGAATAGCATTGGTGTATGTCTCATTCCATGACATCACAACAAACATGGCGGCGCCCGTGTCCCCCGCATGTTCCCCCCGCTCGCCTTCGCTACCAAAATAAAGGATAGCAGCGTACAAAAGGTCGATTGAAATATCTTTAAATCGGGAGATTTAGTCTCTTGATCGGGTTGATCGAGACGTTTTCCGTCATTGACTGTTGAAGCCCGACCCATGGACTGTTGAAGCCTGACCCCTGGACTGTTGAAGCCTGACCCCTGGACTGTTGAAGCCTGACCCCTGGACTGTTGAAGCCTGACCTCTGGACTGTTGAAGCCTGACCCCTGGACTGTTGAAGCCTGACCTCTGGACTGTTGAAGCCTGACCCCTGGACTGTTGAAGCCTGACCCTTGGACTGTTGAAGCCCGACCCCTGGACTGTTGAAGCCCGACCCCTGGACTGTTGAAGCCTAACCTCTGGACTGTTGAAGCCTGACCCCTGGACTGTTGAAGCCTGACCTCTGGACTGTTGAAGCCCGACCCCTGGACTGTTGAAGCCTGACCCCTGGACTGTTGAAGCCCGACCCCTGGACTGTTGAAGCCTGACCCCTGGCGGTCACTCCGAGTCAAAAAATGGCAAAATTTGGATCTTTTTTTTTTTTGCCTTCAAAGTAAAAAAAATAAGAATTTGCCTACCGTCCGACCCACTTGAAAAATGTTGACTCGGGTTACAGCAAGCCTTATTAGTAAGCAAAACAGTGTGAAAAGGAGATGCATTATATTTAAGATTCTTCAAAAAAGCTGCCCTTTGATTTGATTACTGCTTCGTACACGCTTGACCTTCCACTAACGAACCCTGGCACGGCACAGCAGTGAAGTGAAAATCATTTAAGGTGACTTTATTGATAACTTAATCGAGAGAAGACCAAAAGTTTGCGGCGCTGTCGGATCTGAACGTAAAATATAAAACATATCGAAAGTTATTTAAAAATGAGTCTTTGCTACGTAATTCCATACACCTTGCTTCATATATTTGATGCCTTCAGTAGGTTGACAAAGAACATATATATTTTTTTATTGTCCAAACTTTCGACTGGATTTGTAAACTGAATTAATTGTCAAGTAGTTTCGTATTGTTAAGTAGTAAAATACCAGTAAAAGGATGTTGGCCGAGAGGAAAACCAGAGAAGGGAACCACAAATTTAGAGAAAAGAGCCTGATGTTGGTTCGTGCGACAGAAAGCGGCAATAAAAAAGACAAATAGATATTCCTGAAAGGCAATACACAAAGGCACAAAACAGACTGAGTGGATGACATTTTGAATTTCCATAAACAATAAATAACAAATAGCAAGTGTTTTGAGATTTCCGATCTGTCTAAAAAGCATTTGCAGGGTCGCTCGTATCTTCTGACATTGATGGTTAAATTATAATGCAATACTTTACGTACACAATACTGTCGAAAACACCTGGCCCAGACGGCATGATGGGGAAAGGGAAAGCAGATGTGGGAGGAGAAGGAGAAGGACAGGTGCGCAGCTCTTTTGTGGATGTGAACGTCCGCGCGCAGCTCATTCAAACACAATGGCTACAGCTGACCCCATTGCTGTCGTCGTGACGATATAAAGACAACTAATAGCACTTGGTTTAACGACCGCCGCCGCTGCTTTCTCTGCCTTCTTAGCCTGTGTCTGTGGGCGTGTGCATGGGTGGATTGCCAATCGAGATAAAATGTCACAGAGAAAGCTCATTTGAAGTCCACATACAAAGATAAATGAGGATTGTGTTGACTCTTTAGGGATATAATTACTGCACTGCCAAATAACAGTGTATAAAACGCTATCAGCAGTGAAATGAGGATTAAACATGGGTATAATCTTATCCATGGATAAAAATCGAGTGACTAAAACCAAAACTGGTATTTAAGTATAGGCAAAAACATTTGATATTACAAGATGGTAAGAAATAACTTGAAAAATCAGGTGAGGCTGATATATATTTTTCTTTCCACAGACAAATCTGGTTCAAGTAATGCAACAAAACTATCATCCATTCAAATCATTTTAAGTGTAATTTAACTGAATTTACCTGTGGAATATGTAACAAAGAAAATGTAATTTGTTCGTTTACTGGACAATCTTTAGTGGTTTTCTGTGCAATAATATTAAAAACATCAAATCTTAACCTAATTACCAAGCAATCAAAGATTCTACTTTGTCTCAGATCCTTGTTTATGCTCTAATTTTTAAAGATGTGTTGTTATATCTGTCTATTTGATCTAGTGTTGGTGGATATAAGTACAGATTTAGAACATCATCATAGAAATGTAACCGACATGTGGAAGTACGGACATGACTACATAGTAAAGTGAAGTTGTGAATAGTCAAAAAAAGGGGCTTTATGTCAGTGTTTGTGGCGCTTACCTGAGTCGGAGCTGTACATGTAGACAAACTTGGTCCAGCGGTAGTGATCGATGACGCCCACCAGAGCGTCCTGCAGCTCGGGCCTCAGCTGGATCACAAACTGGTTGGCCGTCTCTATGGGGAACGATGGAGTGACGAAGCAAACGTGCAGGGCCCCACAGAAGGACATGAGCATGTTCACCGTCTTCCTGTCGTACAAGCCGATGATGGCGTAAACGCCTTTGGAGAACTGGGAGCAGACTGAGGAGAGAGAGAGGGAAGGGGGAAAAGCAAATGTCAGGATTGAAGAAAGTGGTTGGATTAGATATTCTTACTCACTATTAAGCCAGATCATTTGCATACATTTCAATATAATGGCAATTTATAGCCATTTCTCTATGGTAAAGCCTGATTTCAAACCGTGAAAGGGGGAAGTAGATATTTAAATTGGTCAAATAACTTTCAAGCGCTCACGATCCCATAACACAATATTCAAATGTATGCATTTTCCAGCCACTAGCTTTTGAACTGCTTTATCGGAAAGATCAGCTATAGTGACACACATGGCTCTGTCTAACACGTTTTTGTTGAAAATACGGTTTACAATTAGACACATACAGCGCACAGATGTCTCATTTTGACACAAAAAAGCACAATGCACACCATATTCAAACTTTTGTGTTATTATTTAAAATGTACTTTTAATCCACCCTTCTTTTTCTGTAAAGCACTTTGAATTACTCTCTATATAAATTGGCCTTGTCTAATGTCCCTGTTAATATGAACCTACTGATCTTCACACCTGCAGTTCCTAAATGGTGGGTTGAAGTAAATGGTCCAATATTAATAAAATATGCAACTAAATAACTAAAATGCAATAACGGTCTTTTCTTTGACACACTACTGCCTCACAAAATGTAATCCAAGAATCAATTTCCACGTGTAGAGCGTGATCATTTGGCAAAGGTGTGATGCCAGAAGCCCCCCCGACGCAACTTTCCATTTACTAAACCTTAAAAAGCCGAAATAGTTGCAAATAGCAGTGTAGCACTTCCTCTCGTACAGTTTGTCCACTTTGAGGGTCTTGTTCAAGCCAGTTACTCTCCAACACAATTATGCAAAGACTCAGTCCATCTGCCCATGTACAGTGTGTCACCGGCTTCAGAGCGAGTTGGCGGAGGAGGTGCAGAAGATTAGGGATGGAGAGGTTAATCAATGCATCCCCGGGGCTCCATTGACATTTTAGTGGCGGCAGGAGGCGGTTTACATCCCTCATTTGCCTTTCTGCCATGCTCGCTCCAAATGTGTTTTCTCACCTTCCATTGTCTGCCTGTCACTCAGTCTTTTTTCACACCTTTCACGTCTTAAAATAGCTCATTTATGTTCACAGCCGGTTATTTGGAAGGTATTCTCTTCATGATTTGAGCTATCTTTGCAGGATGCTGTGAGTCAGACTGAAGTGCCCATGTTTTCAGCCAGTAAATAGCGTCGAAAACTATCGTGCAAAACATGTCAAAAAGCAGCAAAAGGTTTAACAAACCCGGCATTTACAGGCCTATAAGCGCATATCTAATGAATTGTAGGAATATGACCTAATTTTTACTTCCAAATCCACAAAGAAAATATATTTCCAAAGTGCTGCACAGTGGTTCACATGAAAATGAAAGACTGTTTATTCAGCACCACCCTTTGTTATTACGAAAACCCCAAACAATGAAACTAGATTAAGACCACTATAATTAAATAATAAAATAGACATAACAGTGAAAAGCAATAAAAGAGGAAAATTAAAACAAGAAAAGAGGACACACAACTCAGACGTGTCGGGACAGAGTTTGGGGCCCACCACTAAAAAGGCCCAGTCCCAGTGGTTTTAAGTTTTGTTTTAGGCCCCACAAACTGGAGCTGGCCCTCTGACCTCAATGTCGAAGAGCTTGGTAAATTTGGATTTGAACAAAAATAACATATAATCTTAAAGGAAGCTATTGCATGTATGCCAAAATTGGTCGAATGTGCTTGCGTCTATTTCCCTTAAGAAAGTCAATGCATCTTCAGCTTTCGTATCCCAGTTCACAATGGTCCACAGTCCAAAGAGTGCTCTGGATCCACGCAAATGTCCTACAAAGGCTGATTTGTGCACTGCCTCCTCTTTGGAAGGTACATCCTCTCCATGCGTCGGATGGGCAGGGGCTATTTTCTGCTGTGAGCCATACTTATCTCAGTATTTACCCAGCAGATTGAGGTCTCTGTCTGTGCTCATGTTAAGAGCCAGCTCTGCCCTGGGATGACGGAGAGGATGGGCTTATTCCAAAACGCCTAACCTGCCACAGACGTGCACCCGCCGGGCAGACACATGGAAACGGTAATGGAGGAAGGCGAGAAGGGCTGCACAAAAACACACACGTAATGCTATGTTTTTGTCTACTCTGGACGATGTAATAGCGTATTATAAAAGATGATCAGACAATAAGTCTTTCCATTTCATAATAATGGGTCCTAATAAAGACACGTATGCCGGTGTGACAGGGCGATATGGGAAAAAGATTATTCACATTTTACCCCTCATAATTTCCTTTTTTTTTAAAATGTATTTAGCTTTTCACAAATAAAATAAAACTGTCCAAACTCCTCCCACACGCTTTTACTGACGGAGGATCAACAGTAAACCTTTCAATAAAAAACAACCAAACAAGCATGACGTTGACTATAAGACATGGCTAGCCCTACATAAACCTTCGGGATGTAAAAATAACTTTAACCTTGTAATATTGGAACATCAAGAGTTTCCAAAGCAAACTTTTGAATTGCAATGACTCTCAATGCATTGTTTTACTTTGATGCCAACTAAAATATCATAGGGATATAAATTAACCACGACCCTTTCCTAATTTATTTTCATTGCATAAATGCCTATTTTATATAACAGTTTTAATGATTTGAAATAAAAAGATAGCGATAGAACTAAAGGCAACCAGTATAATATCTAATAAAACCAACCAATATCACATTAATGTCTCTATTACTCAGTTTATTTCAAAACTATTATGTGGCTGCTGATATCATGGCAACAATACAAATGTGATACAGTAGTGCCTTAAAGAGAAGCTAAAGCAGAAAAGGTTGGTATCAAACACGTGCCGCCCGAAGTGTTCCAAACGTCTGGTGACTCACCCTACTTATGGAAAGCACTGAAATAGACATTTTGCGCCTCTCCACACCAGCAGCTCACTATAACATAACTATCTTCCGTTCATGGTCGACACTCTCTCTGTGGTAAATGGATACGCTCTCTGCTCTTACAGACTCCCATCCCTCTTGCACGCATTATACCTCTCCTTACAATTTTGCAGGGTCCAATTTTGAAGGTGTCCCGGATAAAAGGTAATGAGCTTGTTTGACTTTTGTGCTTTGGCCTATTACTCCCGCCTGCAGCAGGTGAGCATGTCTCAGCGAAGATGACTCATTTCTCACTGCTACAGTATGTCTAAGGAAAAAAAAAAAAAAAAAAAAATGAAGCCATGTGGCACCGACTTCCCGCTCAGAGCTGGCAAGAGCAAGACGAGGAAGGTGAGTGCTTTTCTAATTCAACAACCGACCATTAGTGTAGCCCAGCAGTCACAGCTCTGATTTGGATGGCGAGGGGAGTTACCATATTGGCCGTGCTGTTTGAGAGGCTTGTTAGCGCAGCTCCACATGTGCAGTGACATCGGCGTACACACCACAGACCTGGAGTAAGGCTCGAAGACCTCCAGAACACCTGTCCACTCTGGCACTCGCTCTTCTCACCACGGTTACAGCTGCCATGACGGCGGGACTAAGGTTACCCAGGCAACGGGCTGTTACTCTGGCAGCGATTATGCTTAGCAACAAACCGCTGAAGGAAATCTGGGAGACGGACAAAACTTAAAATCACTTCGATAAAATGGTTTGATGATGATTTAATGCTCTTCTTGACATGTTTTTTCTATTTATTTGGGCTTGTAACCGTGTAGCAACAAGAGGTCTCACTCTGAATGTCAAATAAACAGCAAAAGCCTCATTAATTCACTCTTCAGTTGCACTCATAAGAGGTAGTCCACCCACAACCAATCAAGTGTTGGTCAAACTCGATAATGAAAAGGGTTGATATGCTAATAATTGTTTTTTTTAAACAATCCCATTGTATTTTTGAATATAATAAAACATTACCATGTTACCTTAACTAACCTGACTCACAGGTCAATATTTATAGTACTCTTTATTGAGTTCTACACATTTATCTATGTGGAAAGGCTAACGGTGAACAATATGAATACTTCACGTTGAAGCGCCACAACAGAAGAACAAGACAAAGTGCCTGTACTGCACACACTTTTGAAAGTTTTTTTTTAAAGTTATACAGCAGAATTATAGAAACAAATGATACATTAGATAATTAGTTGTGTACATCCAAACACAGCGCCCAATAAAAGAACCTCTCCTCTGTCGGATTCCCTCGAAACTTTTCCTCTGGATGAACAAGTGCATTTATATTTAATGCGGCCCAAACAGTGCTACAAGGTGAAAAAACCCAATTCCTGAAGGGGGATTTTGATAGTGGCACAACAGGAGGAGCTGTCAGAAACAACTCATGCGCATCATGTTGCCCCTGTTCTCTGTTTCCTGTGGCCTGCAGCTGTTCCTCTGCTTAACATGAGCCAAATATCAAATGACAGACGTGTCCAAGCCGGCTGCACGGAGAGAGAGGGCGTGTGGGTGACAGTCGCTCTCCCATCTGAAGCAGGGCATGATGGGAGGCCAGTGAGACAGTGAGGCAGTGGCACTGACCATAAATGTTTAAAATCTCATAACACTGTCCAATGTGGAAGTGATAAGTGCCAGCTGTGAGAGGCAAAGGAGACAAATAGCAGCAGTTTGCCGCAAAAGATATGAATTAATTGCACACACTTAACAACGTAACATCTCCCAGCCTATTTTTGATTGTCAATGATGGAGAAATAGAAGTGTTGTGCCATGGGAACTTACTGCCAGCTCAGTGTTTGTTATCTTGGTTTGCGTCATCAGGGGTAAAACACTCCTACAACGTGTCCATGGCCAGGCTTGACTTGAACGGGCAATACTTTCACAATGTCTTGGGGGTTATTGTCTCCAGGTCCCGGGCCCCATACTAAATCATCTTCAACTCTTTTAGAAATCCAGCCGGGCTACTTCAGTTTATTCTACAACAGACATTTTGCAACAAGCAGCAGTTTTATACAGTATCAGAAAAGCATTGCATTTGAGAGTGGACTGTCTTTTGGTCCATACAAGCTTAATTTTATTTCTATGTGTGAACTCTGTCGCTGGGGTATGGCGACCCTGGAAATGTTTCAGATGAATCAAGACCGTGAAATTGAATGGCATTAAACATGTTCTTTAAAGTACAATTTTGTGTGAAATTGATATCCTAAAGAAGGTTTGGGTGGATTTTTTCTTTGGACATCAATATCATTAAAACAATAGAATGTAATAGATACAGTCTGCAGTGTGGTAAACTCTCCATAGATTAAATAGAAAACGTCCCCTTTTTAACCCCTTTCCTGGTAAATTATGTGTATTTTAAGCACAAATAATTCAAGTCACAACTGAGTCTTAGTGGAAGTTGTTGACATGGTGTGAATGTCTTCGAGTCTGCATTCGGCACAATATATGTACTAAAGTCGGCGTTTGCTCTTGTAGTTGTTGAACACAATGTGACCGAGCTGCTGATCTCCGTTAAAAAGAACGCATAGCTTCACCCACAGAGGTCTGATAGAGTCCGTTCCCTCAGGTGCCGACTGTATACATATACATTATATACATTATATATATATATATATATATATATATATATATATATATATACATTATATATATACATTATATATATACATTATATATATATATATATATATATACTGCGTAAAAACATCAAATCAATAACATCAGCAGCTTTTTAACATCTAAAAAACATTGCCAAAATCAAAAATAGGAAAATTGGAGAGACTTATCCATGCGTTTGTCTCCAGTAGATTAGACTACTGTAACGGCCTGCTCACTGGTCTCTCCAAACGAGTTGTAAAACAGCTGCAGTACATCCAGAACGCTGCTGCTCGGGTCCTGACTAGAACCAGGAAGTACCATTACATTAGTCCTGTTCTCAGGTCTCTGCACTGGCTCCTGTGGCTCAGAGAAGAGACTTTAAAGCAGCTCTGCTTGTGAACAAGTCTCTCCATGGCCTAGCACCAAAGTACATCTTGGACATGTTAGTGCCATATGAACCATCTCAGGACTAAACATGGACCAGCCTCCTGCTGGTGCCAGAGTCAGGACTAAACATGGACCGGCCTCCTGCTGGTGCCAGAGTCAGGACTAAACATGGACCGGCCTCCTGCTGTTGCCAGAGTCAGGACTAAACATGGACCAGCCTCCTGCTGGTGCCAGAGTCAGGACTAAACATGGACCGGCCTCCTGCTGTTGCCAGAGTCAGGACTAAACATGGACCGGCCTCCTGCCGGTGCCAGAATCAGGACTAAACATGGACCAGCCTCCTGCTGGTGCCAGAGTCAGGACTAAATATGGACCGGCCTCCTGCTGGTGCCAGAGTCAGGACTAAACATGGACCAGCCTCCTGCTGGTGCCAGAGTCAGGACTAAACATGGACCGGCCTCCTGCTGGTGCCAGAGTCAGGACTAAATATGGACCGGCCTCCTGCTGGTGCCAGAGTCAGGACTAAACATGGACCGGCCTCCTGCTGGTGCCAGAGTCAGGACTAAACATGGACCAGCCTCCTGCTGGTGCCAGAGTCAGGACTAAATATGGACCGGCCTCCTGCTGGTGCCAGAGTCAGGACTAAACATGGACCGGCCTCCTGCTGGTGCCAGAGTCAGGACTAAATATGGACCGGCCTCCTGCTGGAGCCAGAGTCAGGACTAAACATGGACCGGCCTCCTGCTGGTGCCAGAGTCAGGACTAAATATGGACCGGCCTCCTGCTGGTGCCAGAGTCAGGACTAAACATGGACCGGCCTCCTGCTGGTGCCAGAGTCAGGACTAAACATGGACCGGCCTCCTGCAGGTGCCAGAGTCAGGACTAAACATGGACCGGCCTCCTGCTGGTGCCAGAGTCAGGACTAAACATGGACCGGCCTCCTGCTGGTGCCAGAGTCAGGACTAAATATGGACCGGCCTCCTGCTGGAGCCAGAGTCAGGACTAAACATGGACCGGCCTCCTGCTGGTGCCAGAGTCAGGACTAAATATGGACCGGCCTCCTGCTGGTGCCAGAGTCAGGACTAAACATGGACCGGCCTCCTGCTGGTGCCAGAGTCAGGACTAAACATGGACCGGCCTCCTGCAGGTGCCAGAGTCAGGACTAAACATGGACCGGCCTGCTGGAGCCAGAGTCAGAACTAAACATGGACCGGCCTCCTGCTGGTGCCAGAGTCAGGACTAAACATGGACCGGCCTCCTGCAGGTGCCAGAGTCAGAACTAAACATGGACCGGCCTGCTGGAGCCAGAGTCAGAACTAAACATGGACCGGCCTCCTGCTGGTGCCAGAGTCAGGACTAAACATGGACCGGCCTCCTGCTGGTGCCAGAGTCAGGACTAAACATGGACCGGCCTCCTGCTGGTGCTAGAGTCAGGACTAAACATGGGGAATCTGCATTTCAGTTTTTTGTAGCTAAAATCTGGAACAGTCTTCCTGAAGATGTGAGACAGGCTTCTACTCTGACAATGTTCAAATCTAAGCTAAGTTGTGCATATGACTGAAAGGATTTTTGTCTTTATTGTTTTGTGCTGTAATTTCTTTGTTATTTTAATGCATTTTTCCTGCTGTGTGAAGCACTTTGAATTGCCTTGTGTATGAAATGTGCTCTACAAATAAACTTGCTTTGCCTTATCTATAGTTATAATTACCCATATACTTCTCTAAACAGATTTATTTGCTTTCTACTCGTGTTTGGGTGTACTCAGAGTGTGAGACAAACCTTAGGGAGTACGCACGATAAAGACATTTGAGAACCACTGACTTAGAGAGCACTTTGATACTGAAAGCTGTAGATAAGCCACAAGAATTGCAGCTTGCTCTGACCTACAGTTGGATGGAAATCAAATGTTTATCAAACTTGCTCAAAACCCTTTTAAATGCAACTTTCACTTTGATAAATATGAGTAGAACATGTTCACTTGCTGCATCATTAACGTCATTTGAAACACATCGACATGTTACTCATCGATGACGATTTGTAATAGGCAATTTGAATAATGTTAAGTTATGAGACATACAGTATGAGAAAGACAAAAGCAGATATTGCTTTACTCATGAATATTTATTGAGATGCTAGATTTCATTTTAGACATTGGCACACTGACAAGTCAAAAGGCGTCAAAGCGCCTTAAAAGAAAGCATGTTCTCCCTCAACCCCATAAAGCCTATTCCAGGCTAAGTGTGGGCGGGTGATTTTTGTATTTATTTATTTGTTTTTCTATCGTTCTGCATGGCTTGATATGTCAGAAAAATCAATGTGTCTGAATTGAATTGTCCCAGGAGCGGTGGTGAAGCAATTTTTCAAACGTATTTTGGGCACTCTACAACCACGACAAGGATCGATGTTGAGGAAAGTCTTGATTCCTAACGCACGAGACGGAGGCGCACACGTCTTCTCGTCACGTGAACCACATCTTGGAAGGTTGTTGTTGTTGTAACGTACACATCGACTTCAACACGCCATATTCCACTCGCTATCTCCCTTGGGACTTGCAGGCTATTATCCCGTGCAACATTAAGGTCAACTGTGCAAGAGGAAACTGGGTTCAGCTGGAGGGAAAGGCTGTGATTGGTCGGTTTTGTTCAGCCAACCATGAAGGACCTTTTCAACACGGCTTCGCTCGACAGGTACAGCAGGTAATTCCGCAAAAAAAAAAAAAAATCCTGCAAAATACACCAATAAATACTGTATATCATTAAGCTATTATGATATATATTAAAATTCAAGCCAAAAAGACTCGTACACTATTGTCAGCGTTGTGTTGCTATAAACTACACATTTCTGAAGATTGCCTGAATGGTAGAGAGAGCAGCTAAATCCAGGTTGGCTTTGCTTTCCCTCAGAATGACCCTGTATCTGAGCCACAGTGTCACACACCACCTGGTTTCACTGAGTCAGGGTTGTTGAGCGTCCAATGTCTTTGCCTGTTGAACTCTTTCTATGAATAAAATATGTAAGAATAAAAACAGCATCAAATGTGCTCAGTTCATGTGTGCTGCTCATGTGCTGCGCAGTTTCTTAGTACTTTTTATGATACGATGATATGGATATATAGTAGCACTAGCGGTATAGCAGCTGTATTGTGTTGTAGAAGTAGTCAAAAAATGCATAATAGAGAAGAAAAAATAAATATATAAGTGGACTGGAGTATGAAATGCCGTTGCAAGTGTGAAAATAACAAATAGTATCACATATAAGTCGCTCCGGAGTATAAGTATATAAGTATAAATATAAGTATAAGTCGCAACCCGGCCAAAGCTATGAAGAAAGGTGTGATTTATAGTCCGGAAAATACGGTAGTTGTTGTTGTTCATCTGCAGTGGCTACTTTCAGTTTACAATACTCTTTATAGTCATGAACAGTTAACAAAGACGACTTTACTGTACAGCCAAGCACATAGACTATATTGTACCCTGATTAAATGTGTTAAATGTCGGCCTGCCAGGATAATTACTATATTTACATTCATACCTTTTCTTGCAGTGGAGCACTTTTTATTATTTGTGTTGTATTGTTTAAGGACTTCTATAGCTCTTTACTACACTGTACATTTGTAATAGGATTTATTGGGAACATACTTATTTAGTGTTATTGTGTCAGTGGCATGAAATAGTTAAGACAAAAATAACCAAATAATGTATTAATAATAGTAATAATATTCACATCAAGAAGGCCCTGGGTTTGACCCCCAGGCGGGGCAAGGCCGTTCTGTGTGGAGTTTGCATGTTCTCCCTGTGATTGTTCCAGTTCAAAGGTCAAGACTCCCCTAAAAATGAGATTCCAAACCTCAGTTGTACTTTCCTGGTTTAAAAAAGAAATAATTGTGTCTTGCCCAGGTACACATAACAGAATTATTTGTTGTTGAGTTTTTTTTAAAGGATTTTTGTCCCACAAGCTTTATCAGACCGGACAGTATAGGGGGATGAGAGAGGGAAGGACATTCAGTAAATTGTCACAGCTGGAATCAAACTCACAACGCTTGTATCGAGCCTGGCATATGCACTATCCACTCAGCCACAACAACTATACACCGTGCCATTTGAAAAGACGAAGCATGAATGACATAAAGAGATAAAATGAATGGTTGAATAATATGACAAAAGCACAGTAAGTTTTGAAGGAGGTTGTTATTGGAGATCTGGCAGGAGCAGTCAGAACACATCAGGCTGTAATACACGCCGCCTCAGAAGAGTTCAAAGGTCACTCGCTCTGGCACTTGGACGGAGATAAACACAACTGACGCTGGACACTGAAACAGACACACAATGATCCTCCACTCAGCCACCCATAGCTGAGAACTGTCAGATGATGTGTGCACTAAAATAGGGAACATACTGCTGTCCTGCCGGTGCCATCAATCTTCAGGAGCTTATCAGGCATGTTAATGAGGGGCCCAACAAAGGAAGTCAATACGCGAGTCTGCCTCACCGCTCTCTTTAATCAAAAGCACAATGTTTCACTGATTTCGACAGGAAAGCGTCTCACAAACGACAGGTGCCAGTGCAGAAAGCCCAAAAGGTGATGTGATGGTGGATGGGTGGGTGGGGGGGGGGCCTAGCGTGACTCACACAGAACAATCAAGCTGCAGTGACGGGAACAGGGACCAGTGGGACAAAAACAAGCACCAATCAAGATTTGAATGTCTCTAGTCTGTGGCCTTACGCATCCAATCCACTGGCATTCAGTGTGAGGTATTGTAATGTATTGAGCAACTGCCCCCAACTAGGCCCAGTAAAGTCACATTTTCTTTTGTATTTTGTAAAAGCAGCTCTTAAGAGACAAAACGAGACCAAGATTCAGGAAGTGCACAGTTAGCATGCTAGTTGTTGTTAGCATTACCGTGACGGCAAAACACAGTTTTGGTCTCTTGATATTTGTGCTAATAAGGCTATTGCAGCCATAATTAGGAGGGTCAGAATGCATAAGGAAAGTGACTGTTGCAAACTAGTTCTGTTTTTCACGTTTTTAAGACGTTTTTAAAACAAGACGTTTCGACTCTCATCTAAGAGTCATTGAGACATTGTCAATGACTCTTAGATGAGAGTCGAAACGTCTTGTTTTTTCTAAACTGATTCCAGATGACTACAACTGAACTTTTTTTCTACAATATCACAATTATCAATAAAACACCTGGTTTTTCTATTCAGTTGTAGATTTGTTTTGTTGTTGGATTAAAAAACACCACTGAATCCCTTAAATACAATAGGAACCAACATTGAAATTCATTTGAAACAAAAAATACCGTAATCAATTTAGTCCCTTTACAAAATGAAATTGTCACACAAATATAAAACCAAATACATATTGCACATAATAAGAAAGCATTTTGATAAATTCCACATAAACACCACACTATTTAAAGCTAAAACAGCTCTTTGCACAATGTATTTTGCACAAACCAGCTTAAACGGAGCTAAACCTGAGCCATGATGTACAGCAGAGTGTGACTTTAAGTGGCTTTGCTTGGCTGCATTCTGTCGCTGTACCTACAGAAGAGAAGTGTGGCGCTCTGGAGGGCAGTGCAGGCTTTTCCTGGTATAAACAGCTTTAGTGCCTCCAGCGCAGAAAGATTTACTACCTGGGCATGAGCAATAAAAAGTGTGTACATCAGAGCGGGAAAACAGTGGCAGAAACACAGGAGCTGACACACTGCAATGGGTAAAAAAAAAAAGAAAAGCAGGAAAATACGTGACAAATGAATGTATTTTTCACCTCCCTTAGTAGAACACGTCTCATCTGTAAAGAGTGATTTGGAATGATGCGTCTTTTAATGAATTGTGTTGTTAGAATAATAGCTTCCTACTTGTGGGTAGAACTATCAAAACTATATCAGAATTATTACTTGGCTTTAAAAAACTTGACAAACTCCAGCCTTGGGGTTAGTTCTCCGTGAACAGAGCAGGTAAATATTGTAGGTCCCAAACAAGGCTTATTGTCCTCGCAGTGACCAGAGACCCTTCTCCAGATGTTGAGCCGAGATGTTTGTCAGACATATCAAAGCTGAAAGATTGTGCATGCTCTAAATCAGGCATGTCCAAACTAGGGTCCGGGGGCCAAATGCGGCCCTCAGACCAGTTTTTGTTGGCCCTCCGGCTTCCTGCTATGTCGGCCCAAACAACAAAAACTAGTACTTTTTACTGTGAAATTGGGAAAATTCAGGCATATTGACGTTATACCAACCTAATATTAATGTTCTAGGTCTAATTAAATGTGTGGAGGCTCATCGCAATTACATCAAATGCAAAATTTCGAATGATTCCCTTTGTCATTCAACAAATTCGACATTGTCAAGTTGTTTGTGGCCCTCTGCCCCATTTAAGTTTCAAAATGCGGCCCTTGGTGAAAACAGTTTGGACACGCCTGCTCTAAATGGATGGAGGAATCATATATAACAGTGGTTCCCGAAGTGGAGGTCAGAAACCCGGTGGTGACTGCTCCGGGATGATTTTTATAATGTCATTTTAAGATGAGGAAAAATTTTGATTAAACAACATTAACCTGCTTCAACACATTTTGACCCTTTTTATTACTTGTATTCATTTCATTCTGCCGCGGGGGTCATGAATCAGATGCATGGTTATTTTGAAGAGCCTGTCTTGAATCGTTGCAATTGTACGCACGTAACTTGTAGAATAGAATATGAAGTAGTGGCAAAAATGACTTGAGAATATAAATCATCCTAATTTGCTAATATTTAGTTGTTTGTTTGTTTTTTAACAATATCAGCAGATTCATGAATTTTACATTGCCATATTAACTTGGAAATTGTCATGAAAAAAGTGTTTAAATTTAGTTCAGTGGCTCTAAAGCGTTTCATAAAAAGTACCTTGGCTCTCTGAGTACTGCCAAATATAAACCACGGGACTTTTCTAGGTCTTAATTTGGGCTAAACCAGGTCTGAGTTAGAACTACAACATTGCTGCAATAGAACCATAAGAAGAAGCTTAGGTACCATAGTTTGAGAACCACTAATTTAGGTCATAATGGCTGTGTTTCCATGCACACAAATAACCCAGTTATGATCTTTCTTTCTCTTTTTAAATATCCTGGTTTTGTGTGTGTCCATGCAGAACAGCATATCCTGATTTCAATAGCCCCATTATGAGTTCTGGTTAAGAGAAGCCGGGGTATTCTCACTGGAATATTCCGATAGTATCCAGAATACTGTGGCATGTAAATACAGTATCCTGATTCTCACACTGCTGATGTACTGAGCAGGTGCCAACTCAACGAACACATTTGGCAGGAGCAGGTAATTTCTCAAATGACACAAACTTCTACCGTGGCTTTTTTATTTGTATTATTTAATCATAAAAAGATGGCTGTGTTGTACAGTAGACAGCTTAAAGCTGTCTACTGTACAACACAGCCATCTTTTAGGAGCAAACTGACTTCTGTGTTGGCCTGTGCTGCTCTCAGACTGAACTCACCCTGTGGGAATGTTAAAAACGTCTTTTTTGAAATTATTATTTGAAATTATTTTGCCCCTGCGACCTAAAAAAGCATGCCAAAAAGCCATAAATTAGCTATTGTTTCCATAGTCACCACTCTAGATATGAAGAATAATCAGATGCCGCATGTAAACAGGTATTTGAGTATCCTGTTTTCTCTATGAGTACTATATATCCATACAGAATACTGTCATAACCGGGACACTGCTCATAACCATGCACATGTAAACACAGTCATCTAACCGAGACAAAAACACAAACAACTCAGGGTTGAAGGTGAGTGTTATCAGTTAACAGTTGTGAACAGTTATCCAATCGCTTGTGAAAGTTCTACAGTCTGCTCTCCCTCTCCGCACAACACAACCAGACTGCTTCATCCTGTGCCAGGTTACATTCTGCAAACCTGCGCAGTGTTTTGTTAGCTGAAGCCGGGGTAACAGATTGGTGGCGATGACGAGCCAATCGACAAACATGTTGCACAAATGTAGGTATAAGGGCGGGCAGACGGCGGGGCTGGTTGCATAGGAGCGCGCCGAAACAGAGGAATTAAGAGGAGATGATAAGAAACTGCTGTGAGGAGGCTGAGCAGATGCCAGCCAAGCAGTGGGACACATGCGGCCCACACGGAGAAACCCAGATCCATCCTTTTCCTCCGAAGTAATAAAACAATGCCACACTACCGGCTCATTAAACGGGTAATCGAGGGTGCTAGAAAGCTCTCCCCGCAGAGCCCAACATCTCTCTCCCCTTTCTCCTCGCTCACCCGGGCCAAAATCCCATCGCACTCCTTCTCATATTCTCGCCTTTTTCATTCCTCATTTCCAATCTGGAGGCCGCGCTGCTGAATAAACGCTTACCTGGGCAGAGGGTCAGGAAGCGAGCGCAGATCGGCTCTTGTCAGGGGGCACAAAAAGTCCAATTACCTCCTTAACAATCGCTCCCCCTTCCACTCCGCCCCCACCCAAGCAATTATCTCTCCATCTGCAAGCCGGTGTCAACAGGTGCACAGGGACAGTCCGCAGAGCTGGGCCAAGGCAAACACGGCTAATATTTTAGGATGCAGGGGAGAAATAGACCGAGAGCCTCAGCAAATTCCACCAAAGCCATTGGGAAATTGATCTGAGATGAATCTTTGAATGCGAGGCAGCGCCGATCGCCCCATTATGAGAGACAGAGATGGGAGATACTATTATTGTGATGGTAGCTTCTGTTTTGTTTCACCCACGAGCCATGTCAAGGTGGAGTGGTGGCAATTGGGTATTGATTATGTTTTGTTTTGAATCCATCCATTGATTGCGTTATTGCTCAGACGCATTTTCCTTTAAACAAATGTGAGAACGCTTGAGCTGCACTGTATCACTTTGGTCTTAGAAAATGGTGATTAACTAGAACATTTAATCGTCTCAGAAGGCAACATGAAGCCTCGAAACAGCTTTAACCCAATTGTATCAACTTCAAGTTTGACCTTGGAGTGAAGTGTTCTTGTGACCTATCTTTATGACAGTGATGGCAGTGGTTACTGCTCCATTTTCTGAAAATTCAGAACATAAAGAAATATTCCAAGAAGTAGGAACGATTAGATACAGTATGTAAAATGGAAACTGGACAAGTACAGTGTATTAAATGTTTTTTTTCCTAGAATGTACATAACTACAAACCAGCTTAAATTAAGGACTTAGACGAGACCAACCAGGATAAACAAATAGCATCTGCATAGCATTTGCTGTAACATCTGGAGAGGGTTGTTATTCTGTATTTGGCAATCAACAACCAAACCACCAACCAAATACTCAAACAAAATCAATCCAATGATGCAAAGAGTCTTGCTCAAGGACACTAGCTCTGGTCACCCAGACCGGCGTCTCAAACCGCTTCTGTTAATGGCGGCTTGCGTTTCCATGGTAAGGGCCTGGCTCACAGGGCAACTCATGTCACCCAAACATAACCAATGTTTTCTTACTAAATTAAATCTAAATCGTACCTGAATAATTCTCTTGTAAATCCAAGTTTGCTGCACTTTAATGTGACTTAAATTAGAGGAAGCAAGAAACAACTTCTGTTTTGCCAGTTTTTTGCCGCGTTGTTGCATCTCTTTATGTAATACGTTTGGTTTGGATATTATATTTTAGCTCCCCAAAAGTGAAATATAAATATGTTCAATTTGATGCCAATAAAAGCCAGTCTGTAATGTAAGTAAGGTGGGCAATATTGACAAAAATGGATATGTAATAGTTTTTGAGTGTACCCTTAAGAATATTCAGACATTATGCCAATTAAAACAGAAATGTGCTAAAACATGTCTTTAAGCATATTAGTTGAGGTTTACCAGTAAGCAAAATGTAAAATGAATCCCAAAAGTCCAAAAAAATCACCTTTTCCCCACAACCTTTTTTCATTTGTATTTTAAATCAGCTGTTTTTGTTGCATTCAAGTTTTGTAGCAAATTCAAATTTTGCGTACCATTCACAATATTGTCTGTATATTGCCCACCTCTAAATGTAGCACAATTTACTTTGATTGAACAATATTTAAGAACACAGCCCACAGCAAAGCACTGCAATCTGTTCATTACTCCCAACTTTTGTTTTTGTGTTGCCAACAACTGGCTCTTGTCTAATGTCACAATATGGCAGTCACTAAGTAGCGGCGGCATCTGTGTTTCTGAGTGGATGACAACGGCGCGGCACTATGCCTCACTGTTGCCTGAGAGCTTTGTTCCTCATTAAAGTACGCCGGGCTCTTCAGATCTCCTCGCTGACAACCTCCAGCGTGTGTCTTTGTGGTAAAACATGACAGCTACCATCACTCGCTCCTCCGTCAACCGCCCACTACCTCCTCCCCCAGAGCCATATTGTTTTCTAATGACTTGCCCCTCACACGTCCCGGCCCAGACCACAATGTCCCAGTCGTCATTATCTCCAGAGAGTCCTTTTAAATATTTGCTTAGGTTATATGAATACAGAGGAGGAAAGAGGAGCGAGGGTGGAAAGACAATGAGCTATTAGACAAATATTGGACGCTGCTTTCTCTGTGTAGTGGACGTACGCAATGATATTAAGCAGGGCAATAGTGGGACTCACGTGAGGCTGTTACGACATAACATGTTAGTGTTATTATGTGTATTATTGTGAGAAGAAACATCATGGTGTAACAATTTTGACACATCAAAAAATATAGTTTCAATGAAACGCAACCAGCTTTATTATATCAAATGTTCTGAACCAAAAAGTCATATTGTTTTGTAATATAAACAGCAACCTAAAAAGCACAATCCAGGTGTATTTGTTTGGAGTAGCCTACAGATTGAATTGAAATTACTTAAATTTGCTTCAAAATGGTCACAATTGTTATTTTGAGTTCTTACGATTATGACCTGTACAATCACCAGTATAGATTGACTTTAGATAGATTAGATAGATAGATTAACTGAATCTTCCATCCATCCATTTTCTACCGCTTGTTCCCTTTCGGGGTCGCGGGTGACTGGAGCCTATCCCAGTGACTTTGGGCCTTAGGCGGGGTACACCCTGGACAACTTGTCGCAGGGCTGACACAGAGACATAGACATTACATCTCTGAATCTGAATCTGATTCTGAATAACTGAATCTTGACATCCCTAAAAGTATGTACAATTCTCTGTGTAGACAGAGACAGACAAGTCGACACGGGATAAATAATCACACAGCAGTTCTTTGGAGCTCTGAGTTCTTATTCATAAGGGCTCTGACCTGAAACGTCAGATGTGCCGTTGAAAATAAAAATTGAGAGCTCCAAGGAACGAAATTTAGGCAATATCGATTCTCGTGAGGGCTCAGGTCAACAACAAACAGCTTTGTGAAGAATAAAAGATTACGCTCTGGCACTACCTGTCTCCCTCTCCCTCCCTAAAAGACATGTTTAATACAAATCAGTTGGGAATATTGTCTGACTAAACTTGTCAAGATAAAAATAAAAAAAAATCAGATTCATTAAACCTCAACTAACACGTTCAAAGACACATGGACATGGACAATGTTTTACCACATTTCAGTTGGACTTAGATACTGTAATATCGTCTGAGTTTCTTTACACGACTGACACAGCCAAAAATCCATATTTTTGGCAGAATCCTGATAAACACATTGATCATCAGCCCTCCATCGCTACTGCAAATTCAGAAATGTTGAACAAAATATTGACAGCAGTGAGCTAATCTATGCCATTGACCCTCCACCACTACCACCACCACCGATAACTTACACACATTCATACCAGACAAAGTGGAGACGCGCATCTGCTGAAGCTGGAATCACCCAAAACAAGGATGTGTGAGAAGTGAGAATCTCATCACAAGGACCCTCAGTGGTTTCACGGCGTGTGGCTCTTGGGTAATCGTCATATGCGACGGGTGAGGCGATTAAACAATGCCCGTTCTTCCCTCTTTTCCTCCGTTCGCCTTTTCTTTCGCACGCCAAACTCCGGGAAACCATTCCACTCGCCTCTCTGCACCGCGCTCCATCAGTCTGCTGGTTTGGGAGCGCTTTGGGCTGATCTACATTGATTGCTATGGGCCATGCTCCATCCCTGGCGCTCTGGAGCAAGAGAAGGAGGAAAAAAATCCAAGCGCCTCTCATTCATCAAACCAGCACCTGCCAGGCTGCGGCCCGAGAGAGCCACTGTCAGCTCGCTCTTTTGGACAGAGCCGCTTTCTTTGTTTTCCACCGCGCAAAGAAACTGTGCGTCTCGAAAGTCAGACCGGAGTGGACACATGTCTAATGATTTCAGGGCTAAACACTCAAATCAGTTTTTACACAGAAGCGTCCCTGTAGTGTGAGAGAATACGGAGGTTTCTCGAAGTGGAGAAATCAGTAGAATGTGAAAATAACTCCGTAGGGTCAAAACAAACGATAGCTTCTGCGTATAAAAGGTTCCACCCACTCGTTCATGGACATAAGGTCATCTCAATAGTTACTAGAAAACAACAGAGCACAAACTTTGCAGATTGATTTATTTTAAAGCGCTATACCGATCCAAGTAACTCAACAAATGCAAAGTAAAGTAAAGATCTATTTCTTTTTTAATGTATTCTTTATTCTGTATTCCGGTTAAATATGAATATTCAACACCACACTCCAAATACTGCTTGTAATGTATTAGGGTCACTTAATAAACTATTTGTGTAAGTAATTAGAAGGCAATTAAAAGCATTTGTCGTTTGGTTATTGAAAATTAAGTTTATTAACATTTATAAGATATTGAAAGCCATAAAAAAAATGCCAATAATTGTCAAAGTGCTTATTAATGCCTTATAAATAGTTCACTACAGAAGTATTGAAACTAGCTTTGAGCAGGTTTTGATAAAATTACATACATAGGACAAAGTTCAGTTGGATTTTTCCTCAAACACTTTCCCTATGGTCTTGATTTACATGCAGAACTCGTGCAAGATAATTCATTAGTGAAATAAATGCTGCAAATGACACCTTACTGTTGCATGGAGCAAACGCACAGACAGTACAGATCACCAAAAACATATGAGAGAGAACAGCAGGTAAAAGATGACGACGGACCACTAAATAAAAGAAAAACCAGCAAACCGCATCGTGGGACCACCTTTTGTGCCCGTCGTTACTCAATTCAATGAACTGACAAGCTGGAGAAGCTTAAAACTGCAACTACAACACGCCTTAGCTCTCTAACTGACACATACACAACACCCAGGGGCTTTTGTGACACCCGCTCAAGTCTGGACCCTCAGTTTGACCTGAATCCACAGGCCCCCTCTTTACACCCTCACCCAGCTGAGACCGTCCCCCTGGGGAGAGACCAGACCGAGATTCTTTCTTTCACTGAGGTACACAGGCTTTATAACGCTCAAAAGAGTTCGATTCCTTTTATTCCGTCGGGTTTTATTTTATATTTATGCATGTATCTCCACAGAATGATAGCTTTGAATGCGTCTTGAATAATACATTAAATGCATGTTGGCACGCCGTCTCTCGCGCGCTATTGTGAAAGTGTGCAGGCGACGAAATCTTTTTAACCCAACACTTAAAATATAAATGTGAATCTTGCATAAGGCATAGATGGTGAGAGAGAGAGCCAGTGATGCTAAATGTAGCATAGGACAAGCTTTGATGGAGCTTTGATTCAAAATGTCAGGGTTTTACTTTCTACATTCAGCTGATGCATTTGCCTGGCTGTAACCAATCACGTTCCAACTGAAGGCAATGTTTGCAAGTCAATCAATTGTAACACGTTTTAAATAGTGTTTTTCTTCTTTTGGCTTAACGTTTTCAAATTGTGTGGAGTCTAATGCATGTTCTGATTGGTTTTCCGCAGGAATTTCCTCTTATTTTCTGGGAAACAAAAATAAAATCCAAAGACGAGTAAAACAACAAAGGTTTACTACGGCCAAACAGTAAGTATGTAGAAGTGCTCCTTCATAATACAAAAACACAAATAATCATCATTATGTCATGCATGTGAGGAAAATGGAACACTGCACTGGCTTTAACATTGTGCTTAAAATGCTGTTTGTTAATCTGCTTCTCTATTTTCTAACTTTGTGCTGGTAAATTCAACAGCTTTGTGAGGTCCTGCGAGACAACTGCTGTTGTGATTTTGTTTTTTACAAAAATAATTTGAATTTAAAAGGAAATCTCTCAGTCAAAAACAACTAGTATAAAACTGAAGAGAGATTTTTGTAATATTACCTTTTTTTGCCATGTACCAGGGTTTCTTTTGTCATTATACATTTGTTGCCAATACTATTTTTGAATTATATCATGCTTAAATTATCCTGCACAAACATTACAAAAGTATAAATTACATACTCCAAACCATACAACCTCTGTGCTGCACTATCCTCTGCTTTTAAACCACATCTTCCCATCAAAACCCTCTTTATGCCGTCATAAATTATACACCTCTGTAATAAAACGCCGTTACAGCTCCACTGCCTGTACACAAGGAGTGAACCCCGTTGACATTATTTATATTAAAGGTCAAATGTAACAAAACACAACCCGATTTACAACCAACGTGGACCGGCGTCAACACCTCCAAAACCGCGAGCGCTGCACATCATCTCCCAGTTATTCATGAGTGTCTTTGGGGCGAGTGCATCTCCCCCAGTTTCTCTTCTCATCTGCGCCGCATCGATCCGAGGGGAAGCTCCATCTCCGCTGCTTAGCTCATTGATCACGTCGGCCTCATGGATCGTCCGGTGCACTTGAGAAACCCCTCGGAGACCTCGGGAAATACGGCAACCTTCACCTAAACGACAACCCCAATTGTCTTTTCCATAAGCGCTAATTAGTGGCAATGAACGGTGCATTATTACCAAGATGGCTGCGCAAAGAGCTATAATCAAACTCGTAATTATTAAAACACATTTAGAAAGAAGTGCTACCTACCTCGCTTGGAGCGCTTTGTCATAAATAGACAGAGCTCAGCGTATGTCTTACCCCACACATGCATATCAAAGAGGGGAGTAGATAATAGCAGTGTTTGACTGCAGGGAATTTTGACACAAAGTTAGCGTTTCACTGAAGTACTTGTTATAAACCGAGTAAATAGCAGATTATGGTAATGTGGAAACTAAGAAAGAGGAGCAGGGATTAAGACGCCGCATGTACACAACGCAGCGAGTTATTTTTAACCAGAAAGCATGTAAAGTGAGCCAGGGCAGGAAGGTGCATCTAGAGGTGACAGGTACGGTTACTAATGGCGATGGTGACGTGCGTTGTTGTGGTGGAGGCAAATGGAAGTTTCATTGCGTTGCTCTAGGGGTGCGACTGAGGATTGTTTTAGTGGTCGACTTGTCAGCGATGGTTTTTGAGATGAGATGACAAGTCAAACTATTATTCTATTGGACACTGAGGCGTTTCAAATATAGTTTTAGACAAATAAAGTGGAAATGTGGTGACGGAAGGCTTATACATTTACAATCTCAAAGTGTGTATTATTGAAGAAAGTCAGACTATTTTGATTTAATAATGCCACCATCTTTTTTAAAAAGTATTTATTTTATCGTGTTATGCTCCTGACAACCAAGACCTGGGTGCAGTATTTTTATTCTCAAATGACAAATCTTCCTGTGTGTGTTTCAGAGTCTGTATAGTGCAGTCAAAACTGTTGCACAATTCCAGCTCTTTACATAAATTGGACACCTAGACATTTTCTGTTTCAATTAAATGACTAAACAACATGCCTTCAAAACCATATTAATGATGTTCCAGATAACTATGTGGTTCTCTCTCCTTTAATTTTTTTCAATCTCAGATCTTCACATCATTCCAATGCTTAAGTAACTCTGAAATGTAACTGAAATAATCTGCAAGGAATCTATTTTTCCACAGCGGTCTGGAGCAGTGTTCTCAGTGTATCAAATACGCACTGTCTGCAAGTAACACGCTCACACTATGTGCTGAACCCGCCTCATTGGTAACATAATCTCCAATAGTTTTGCTGACCACTGGTCTGTTGTTGTGAGTTGCCAGAACACTCTCATTTCTCTACTACAGGGGAGCTTGGGACATTTGTCTAAGGACACGGGACGCTGGGACATTGCCAAGTCCCTATGAACATTATTTAATCTGTGTTTTCACTGTTGCCCCTCGAGGCAACTGCTGTTGTCATTTTGGGCGTTACAAAAATAAATTGAATTGAACCAATGCTGTCCACTAGTCAACAATTCATTTTTCGATTAGTCGACTATTCAAACAATTATTTCTATTGTACACAGATAGTTTTTATGTTCAATTTCAACCACATAAAAGGGCGAAATATGGTGACTGAAGACTTCTAGATAAATAATATTTACGAATAAAAGTGTAATGAATGAATGAAATGAATGAAAATCTGATAATAATTTGTTATATATGTTTTTGTTATAAAAGCTCCTTATGTGTTTTATAGTCTGTAGATTATGGTACATATGTAATGACTACAATTATGAAATTATTATTAATTAATTATTTATGACAGTCAACTCGTCACAATTAGTTGATTAATTGATACAGCTCTAACCCATTACAAATATTATAACTTCTCAGATATTTTCAGATGGACCTGTCTACAAAAGAAAAAGAAAAGGAATCACTAAACAGAAGAAGAGTCTAATGACATGCTTAAGCTATAGCCATCCACCATCTTTACCGGGTGACCATGGTTACCGGCTTCACCTCGTTTCCTCTTTCACCTTTGCCCCAGTGCATCCTGCCCCAGCCCCACCCACTCCGCCGTCTCCCTGTGGCTTTTAAGGCAAGTGTCGTTGTCTGCTCCATCAGTGTGTGTGTGTGTGTGTGTGTGTGTGAGCCAGCTGATGAGCGTCACCCTCTTCCGGATGCCCATTCATCGTTTACGTACAAGGAACCATTCACTGGCTGCTTTTCACACCCCGGGAGGCGCTGGGGCGGTAACACAGGGCCTGAACTGTCACTCAGGCAAGACAGAGACCTGCAATAGTTTGGGTTCACATGACATCATGACATGCAAAACTATCAAAAGTGAGGCGGAGGGCAGTTTTATTATAGTGCAAATGCAGCTATTTTGTCCTTGTTTGTGGTTAATATTCAGTACAGTTTGGACACACACCGCAGAGTGAAGGCAAAAGGGAGAATAAGTGCTAAGCATCTCTGGGAACTCCTTCAAGACTGATGGAAGAACTCCTTCAAGAGTGATAGAAGAACTCCTTCAAGACTGATGGAAGAACTCCTTCAAGACTGATGGAAGAACTCCTTCAAGAGTGATAGAAGAACTCCTTCAAGACTGATGGAAGAACTCCTTCAAGAGTGATGGAAGAACTCCTTCAAGACTGATGGAAGAACTCCTTCAAGACTGATGGAAGAACTCCTTCAAGACTGATGGAAGAACTCCTTCAAGAGTGATGGAAGAACTCCTTCAAGACTGATGGAAGAACTCCTTCAAGACTGATGGAAGAACTCCTTCAAGACTGATGGAAGAACTCCTTCAAGACTGATGGAAGAACTCCTTCAAGAGTGATAGAAGAACTCCTTCAAGACTGATGGAAGAACTCCTTCAAGACTGATGGAAGAACTCCTTCAAGACTGATGGAAGAACTCCTTCAAGACTGATGGAAGAACTCCTTCAAGACTGATGGAAGAACTCCTTCAAGAGTGATAGAAGAACTCCTTCAAGACTGATGGAAGAACTCCTTCAAGACTGATGGAAGAACTCCTTCAAGACTGATGGAAGAACTCCTTCAAGAGTGATAGAAGAACTCCTTCAAGACTGATGGAAGAACTCCTTCAAGACTGATGGAAGAACTCCTTCAAGACTGATGGAAGAACTCCTTCAAGACTGATGGAAGAACTCCTTCAAGAGTGATGGAAGAACTCCTTCAAGAGTGATAGAAGAACTCCTTCAAGACTGATGGAAGAACTCCTTCAAGACTGATGGAAGAACTCCTTCAAGACTGATGGAAGAACTCCTTCAAGAGTGATGGAAGAACTCCTTCAAGACTGATGGAAGAACTCCTTCAAGACTGATGGAAGAACTCCTTCAAGACTGATGGAAGAACTCCTTCAAGACTGATGGAAAAACTCCTTCAAGACTAATGGAAGAACTCCTTCAAGACTGATGGAAGAACTCCTTCAAGAGTGATGGAAGAACTCCTTCAAGACTAATGGAAGAACTCCTTCAAGACTGTTGAAGACCATTTCAGCTGACGACCTCTTGAAGCTCATCAAGATAATGCCAAGAGTGTGCGAAGCAGTAATCAAAGCTAAAGGTGGCTACTTTGAAGAACCTAGAATATAAGACATATTTTCAGTTGTTTCACCATTTTTTTAAGTATATAATTCTACTTGTGTTAATTCATAGTTTTGACGCCTTCAGTGTGAATCTACAATTTTCATAGTCATGAAAATAAAGAAAACTCTTTGAATGAGAAGGTCTGTACTGTATCTGTAATTACATGGTCTATGCACAACAAAAACTGTCAAAAAAAATGTTTCAAGTTTCAAGTCTGCTCATTTGAAAGCGATAGGAATTTTGTTTACTTTTTAATTTAATAGTAGTAATAAAAGAAGCGGCACATCACTCTTGCACACACGCAACATCAAAATGGGTACTTAATTGGCAATACACTCTAAACTAAACCCGGAGTAGACCAGGACTAAACATGGATTAGAACTGGACCAAACCAGGTCTACATCAGGTTTAAATTAAGCTCAAACTCACAATAACTTTTTTTTGAAGCACGATATATTGCGTCGGAGAATATGATTATATTGAAACTGCAAGAGAATAACATTCCTTATTTATGTACAGTTATTATTAAAATCCATGATCTGCAACAAATAAATAGCAGAATGAAACAATAAACAGCTATAGAAGATACTTATTCAACCATCTGCAATTTAAAATCGTATCATAATACAAAAAATATAACGCAAACCACATCCACCAAAATATATAGTTACAAATCAAACAAGTAAAATTGAGTCGGGATTTGAATTCACGCCTTAACCACTCGACCACCGGGCAGTACAATTTGCCTATACAATCCATAATAATAACTTTCATAAGCCCTGATATCCTCCATTTGAAATTATGAAACCAAACTCTTGCGTACGTGATCTGTAAGTACAAGATCCCAGCTGCGATTGTACAGTACAACTCCTCCGCAGATATCACTGAAATAGGCTTGCTTTCTCTCTCCATCTGACTCATTACAAACAGCCCCCTGGAGGATGCTCATTTTCTCACAACTGCGTTTCTCGATCCACACTGACGCCACCGCTGCATCAAAATGGGTGACATGCCGCAATGGAGGGGTGACATTTTCATTTTTGCCGTCTTCCACTGCTCTCTGAATCTTTTTGACATCTGCTTTGGTGATATGATGAGTCTAGTGTTTGATTCTGGGGAGCTCCGAGTACAAAAGTGGCAAGACCTTTCAAATATCAAACACTCCTCATGCCAGAACATTTTGTGTCAAGCTTATGAAGTAAAGTGGGTGGGAATCAACATATTTACCAGTTCAATTTGGTGTTCTGTTATATTTGAATATTGGTCCAATGTCTGGATACAAATTAAATGTCCAAAACACTGAAATTCCAATACGAAATTCATTTAAATGGCAAACAGAATCACTTATATATTCAAGGTATAGTTCATTATAACGAACTGTCAACAATCTTGGAGAAAAACTACAGCCCTCTTTTCTCCACTTTGAAGAAAGATGATTCTGTCCTTAAATCTAAGTCAAACGATTGAAACTATAAAAATGACTGTTTTTCCCTATCTCTTCCAGACAGTTCCAATTTGCATCCCCAACCTGCTGTTTGATGAGTGGAATAAAACAATTTCAGGATTTGTATGGCAGGGAGAAAAGCCTCCACTCAGGTTCAAAACGAACAAAGAAAAAGGAGGCTGGGTTTTACCTTTTCTGAAATTAACTTTATTTCAGCTCAAATCAGAGCGATGCTGGTGTGAGCCAGAGTGTGAAGCTCAATGGAAAAATATTGAGATTAATGTTGTGCCTGGGGTTCCTGTCCAGGCTTTACTGGCAGATGATAAACTGTTGAGCCATTTGGAGGAAGTTAAGAATCCCTGGGTAAAATCTGTGCTTACAACATGGAAAGAGCTGATCAAAAACATACAAACTAAACAAAGACGTTAAAATCTAAGACTGGTTGTTTATGACCAAAGGTTTTGTACAAAATAGAACTGACCTGAGATTCAAGGTCTGGATTATGAAGAGTATAAAAATGTTTCACCGGATTGTAAAAGAAAATTGTATAAAAAGCTTTGATGTGTTAAAAGAATCCTCTGATTTAGAGAAAAAAGGATATTTATAGATATTTACAAATAAGAAGTTATTATAACCAAGAAATGTAACAAAGTAATGACCATTACAACTCTCTGAGATATTTATCAAGGCTTATACATTAGATAATCATACAATATATCATCATTATATCAATGCATTGCTAATCTGGACAGTAAATGGGAAAGATATGGTAATCTTCTTTTGACAGACAGAGAGGGAAAGTGAATGTACATTACAATGGAGGACACAAAATCACATGTATGGAGGGAATTGTTGGAAAAAATATTCAAAAATTCACATTTACTTGGTCAGGGGAAATGTTAACCTTATTTGTATGACCTGGAGCAGTGGGCAGGGATAGGGGGAAGGGGAAAACTGATATTTCCTGAGCACTCAAACCTGAAATACAGGACAATACAAGGTTCCTCAAACGTGTAAGCCTCAATCAAAATACAACTTTAATTAAGTTAATGAAGAGCGAACACCGTTATGATATGGTTAAGAGCTCATAAATGTTGAATGTACAATATATCCCCTTTCAGTTGAATAAGAATGTTAAATGATGGGCATATGTAGGAAAACTATGGATGCTTGCATTGCTGTCTACTTAAATAAATGTTCTGTAAAGTGCTTTAAACCTTCAGAGCACATCTTCCATGACAATTCAGACTAATAAGACTTATAATGCAACAACCCTCGTTTCATGTACTGTATTTGATTTTCTAGAACAAGTGTCATCTTGTCATCTTGGCACAAATGAAAAAAACTATTGCTGCCCACTATTGTGAACTGCAGTCAGGTAGACAGGACACTTTGTTGTGATCACGTTTACGCTGACATAACGAGAAGGAGCAGGCGGAAAGCGGCACTGCGGCTTTAAACCTGTTTCATGTCATTTTAGATCAATTTAAAATGTCTAAAACATAACAATGATCCACAATAGGTCTTTCAAATATGACCGCAGCCGCTGTAGGTAATAATTAGACGTTTCTACTTCTAAAAATCTAAAACTACATAATTTTATCATCAATGTATGCTTATTTAGACATGATTTGGTATTTAATTTCAGCCAATTGCGACTAGAAAATCTACTAATACATTTCAAGATGAATTCTGCCATTGGTCACGACATACAAAAATCAAATCACATGTATTACTACTCCAAGATCTATTGCCTTAAACTCCATATCATTGTATTTTAAAGGCAATTATATTACAATTATCTAACAGTGTGTGCTTTCTACTCCACTTGGCGCCTGCTGGGCCTGCGACATTAATGTATTCTCTGCCCCTTACTGCCCCCGCTGCAGTGGCCTCCATGTTTGATGTGTCCCACGCTCCCGGTGCAGCGTGGCCCTCGAAACAGCGCCGGCCTCTCCAGAACACACGGCCGTCTCATTACGAGGGGCTTCTTCACAGTGTTTGCTTTTCATTACACCATTTCACTGTATCCCCGGGCCGGTCGAGTTACCAACTATTTGAAGTATTGTTTTTGGAAGATAGCGCAGTCGTTTTAACCACTAAACTGACGTACGCAGCACCGAGCGGATATTAGGAATGTCAAGATTATTCGGTTAATTGATAATTGTGGTTATTCGGGTCACAATGTGATCGTGAGAAATAATAACTCCAAATTGTCAGAATCTTAGGCAGCAACATCAGTCATTTCAGTGCAAACTATAAAAAAGTATATAGAAAAGAAAAGGCGGTTTGTGTGCTAATATCACTGTTTCATTCAGAAAGTTGGATTCCATAAAGTTAGTGAGGAATAGTAATCGTTAGACATGCAAATGAAAACAAATTAATGATTTCACTGTTGTATTAGAGAATGAAGATGAATGAACATTGAACCTGCCTCAGAACTTGACCCTGACCAATCTGACTTGACCCAAACTTTCTTATTGAAACAAAAATAATAGAGTGTTAGAACTAAACCTTAGTGTAAAAGTGTGTGGTTCTATCAATATTATAATTGATAGACCAGCAATTAGGGGCTGGATATATGTTAGAGCCATAATTTAATTGATTAAAAAAGTATTTTGTTGTTCAAGCATAATTAAATTATTAAATCAATGTAACCACAATTCTAAAATCTAAGTATAAATTCAAAAGTTTCTAATTATTGGTAACGTCTAAGCCCTAAGTTATATGTGTAGTTTACGTTTAACCCATCAGTGTGGGGCGGAAGAGGGCGGTCCAGAGGGAAGTAGGTCAAATATAATGGATAAGGGGGACAGGTGGGAGAGCTCCAGATTAGAGTCACGCACATCGCAAAGCACATCGCTACGGTTTTGATTGTTCCAAAAATTAAAGAAATAAAACGCACAACGGACAAGATGAGTTTTTGTTTTTGTTTTGAAGAATTTTGTGTGAGTCAAACACCCAAAGGACGACTATTTTGTTGTTTTACAGCCAATATTGACTAGAAGCCAAGATAGTAATAGTGTAGACAATGGTGAATAATCGTAAAATCGTAATTGGACATTGTGACATGGCAAATAACAAGCTTAATGTACAATGGTTGGCACATTTATTCAATATACAGACAGTTATTATTCAAGCCCAGAAAAACTGAAATGGAGTTGTGTCAGGAATGGCATCCAATGGAACCCGTATTGATACAAAAAGATATGTTTGGAAATACGATAACTTTCTTGAAGGTTTGAAACTGAATAGTTTGTTTTAATCTCCACTTTCACTCAACAAGCTTTACATTAAGGACCCACTCATCATTCCTCCTAAAACTCCTTACATAAATAAAAGCTACTTTCATGAATAAAAGTTACTTTTTTGTTTAAGCAACGTGGGTCAACAACAGTTCGTACCAGGGAAATGAATACATAACCACCAACCTCACTGCAAACCGTTCTACCACATTTCCACATTAGCATATTAGAGCCAATTAGCCTTAGTTTTTCATCAATCAAACCATAACCTTTTCCTAATCCTAACCATAACCACAACCATGTAAAGGCTTATAGATCCCTGTTCCTAAATGTAATCACTTTGAATGGCCAATCACAGCAGACCGTCCCTTTAGCACTGACCTAGTCAAATGTTGATGACGGTCGTTGGTAAGCGCACACTTTGAATGAAAACTGCGTTGGGATTGACAGTGAAAATAGTCAAAATGTGTAATTACAAGAAGGGGTACAATAACCTTAAAATGTTTTAAATTGTATGCAGGTGGGCAATACTGACAAAAATGAATATCTCGATCTGTTTTTGCATTATCACAATAACAACGTTAAATTTGCCTGTAAAATCTGATTCAAGTATCACCAAAAACATAAATGGACCATTAAATGAACCACATAAGGACATTTCATTGCATACACTCTAGACATTTCTCTCTCTCTTTGAGGACATTTTTATAGTTGTATTTATAGATTATCATTAATCTAATGTTGCAGTTGCAAATATGGATGTCAAAATTATTAGGTGAATTTTAAATCATGATTATTTTGGTCACAATATAACCGTAGGAACCAAAAATAATAATATTTGTGACAGTTACAGAAGCAAAAGAAAGAAAGAAATAGACCTAAATGTAGAAAAATTGTTTTATCTTGCTGTTTTTTTTGTCAAATATAACTTTATTTTGTCTTTCAGAAAGTTAAATTTCATAAAGCTCCTTGCAAACTTGAAATATACTAACATTTTAGACCACAGGAATGAAAGAAAATTAAAAACGTCATGTTGTTTGGTCAGAGGCTCAATAATCGTGAATAATTGTTAAATTGTGACGTTTTTTCTCATGATAATAGTAACACTAATGCGATATCGTGACATCCCTAGTTTCCTTGGACCAAGTTTAATGAAAGATGCAGCCGATTAAGACGATTTAAAGTGAGGAAAAGCTACGATGTCAATGTCTGAAACAAGTAATCAAAATATCTGTCACCAGGCAATGGCATACACCTGGCTCTGAGTAAAACTGCTGTTGTCAAAAAGTCTCAAGACGCTGAATACCACTTTGTACAGTCAGTGAATGAGCCGGGGGCAAATTCAGGAATCATAATGAGAAGATTGTGATCGGGACAAAAGAGCCTCAAGGGCACTAAAAACACGACGAATGGAAAACGAAAGAGAAAACCTCCTTTTGCCAGACAAGTTCAGATTATCACTGACTATTATCGGATATAATGTCATGGCGACCACACTCCAACTCACAAATACGCGTCTTAATGTTACATTTCACGCACGGAATCATCACCAAAACGCTTGGATCCTGCTAACCGCGTCCCACAAGTTGAAATATTCATCATCTGAAGCGCGCCTGTGCCAGTGCGCGCGCCTCTAAGTAAAGGTTTGACGACGATAATGGCGTGCCAGGGGAAAAAGAAAAAAGAAAAGATAATCCGATTGTGATCCGTGCCTAATTAGAAATGCATTTAGAGTTGTTTTCCCTCTTTGTTGCGCGCGTCACCGGCGGAGCCTTGATCTGCGCGCGCGGCTGTTTGCGGAGAAGCGGAGCGCGCGCGGGGATCACGCTCATCAGCACAGCAGCGGTTTTAAAAAATGCAAAGAACTGTAAATAAGAAGAGAAAAAACAACAACAACAACGTGATGTGAGGCCTGATATGTGTCGGTGGGATGTGGATGAGGGGCTGGGGGGGGGGGGGGGGGGGGGGGGGGGGGGGGGGCTGCAGCAGAGGTTGTGTTTTTAATCCCCCCATAGGAAATAAAAAAAAAAAAGAAAATCCACGCAGCAATCATGCACGGGGGGAAAGCAGTGGGGAATAACAGTCAACAGTTAAAAATCACCCCCAAAACCTTCGTGCTTTTGTTCTAACACGCGCTGGTCTCGTGGCCAGAGTTTTCAAAGTCAAACAACAGGCTTAAAAGACAAAAGGTGTCACCGAACGTCCGCCAGACAGACGCGCGTCACTTACAGGCGTATGTCATTGAAAAGCTGTTCCCCAGCTTGACCATGTCCACCTGCGGCACCAGTTTGGGGATGTCCTGGTGGTGGGACAGGGCGAAGCGGAAAACCTCATATTCGTGCGATTCGGTCGGGAACAATCCTCCTGTTGAGCGGCAGAAGAAAGGAGCACGAGTTAACGGCGGGTGGACACGCGCGGGACACCGGGGCGCACAACGGGGGGGGAGAGGAGGAGGAGGAGGAGGAGAAGGAGGAGGAGGAGGAGGAGGAGGAGGAGGACAACAGGTACAATGAAGTTGGGGGGAAAACACACACAATTTCACCCTCACCTATATTGATGTGGCTTGGGAAACTTGAGCCTTGACCCAAGCTCATCCCCAGAAAACTGGCGAGGAGGATGGCGAAGCTTCGCAACATATTTCCTTTTGCATTGGCGAAGGGGAAAAGAGTCGAAATCCACGCATAGGTTGTGTTAGTCCTGTAGTGTTCCCCGGCCGCTTCCCCCTGAAAAAAGAAACCCGATCTCCTCTCCTTTCTCCTCCTCTCCGCGCTCGTTCCCTCCCGTGCTCTTTTTTTTTTTGTCCGCCTCAACTCCCAGCACCTCCGGTCAGAGAGAGCGACATCGATTCGGCAGCGAGACAATTATCGCAATGGCGAGAGAGGATGCGCTTTCCTCTCCCGTCTGGTGCTGATGCTGATGCTGATGCTGATGCTGCTGCTGCTGCTGATGCTGATGCTGATGCTCTCTTGTCCCTGGCTGCTGTTGTATGAAACGGAGCATTAGCCACGCTCAGGAAGAAAAAAAAAAGAAAAAAAACCTCACATGCCCCTCACCAAATCACCGAGAGATTTTCTGCGCACAATCCAACGGAGTACGCGTCACCGGAGCCGCGCCGCAGTTCGCACCTCGGCGCTGATCGGTGCTTTTTGGTGCTTTTGCTTTTTTTTTTTTTAAAGACGAGTCTAGACACAGGTGTCACCGTAACGGGGCAGGATCGAGCACAACTCCGCGCCGCGTGGACTGAGCCAGCTCCGTGTTTTGGCGCATCGGTGTGGAGAGTGTGGCGCGTGACTTCACATCCGAGGACAATAAAGAACGTTCTCGCAATTAAGTCAGCGCCAACGCAACTGAGATCGTTACTGTGTCCACGTAGAGCACACGGCAGTTATTTAGCAGGTTTTTATAAATGATTAGACCAGTGTTTGGCAATGAATTATGGGTTTTACCTGGGCTCAAAGATCAGAGAAAGTCACATTTATGTATGTATATCCAAGAATGAACGGGGTTTGCAATGAATCTAAGGTTGATCCATTTAGTCATTTCTTATCAAGGATACTTGGGTATTTTATATATTTTTCAGCAAAAGCATAGGGTTTTGGAGCAGAGACATTTTGAAATAGTTTTGTCTCAGATTATAATTATTAGAAGTCTGTTTTGATTATACTCAGGGAATTAACACTGAAAGCCATTTTTATTTGTTTAAATTAAAATTAAATCATATTGCCCAGCCCTAAAACGAGTTGACATAGTAGCCTATATATGCAGCAAAACTGTAACAAAAGACTACTGAAAACCACATAAAAGTATAGCCATAGTTCAATCCCAATCTAGACAATGAATCACCAGGGAAGTGTAGCTCTTTCTATTCATTTTGCCACTAGACATTTGATTTTGGAGAATGAGTTGTCTAACATCTTTGTGCAGCTCCAATATTTAAACCGCCACGTCTGCTTGCCAGCACATTTCTGACAATTGTGCCAAGCATTAAAAAGGATAAGCAAAAAACATGGCTTGTAACATCCTCCCTCGGGTGCTACATTTTAGCTCCGAATCTGTTGTTTTGAGGGGGACAAAAAAAACGCGTGGTCATTTGAAAACGCGGGGGAGGGAATTGGGATGAAGTGCACTCCTGGAAAGGTTTAATCCAGCCAGAAACAAGCTTAAATTAGAATAAATTCCCCTAATTCCAAATAGGCAAAATTTATATGACTGGCAAGGAGCTGATAAGGGGAGGTGATGATTCAAGCTGTGGCTGCAGGCAATTATTTCCTGAATAAAAAGGTACATGGCTCTGAGCTTTTGTATATTATGAAACGGAGCTGCTCCGGTGGTGATACTCATGTGAGATTGATGGAGGTTTGAGGAACAGAGTTATGCCCCGCTTCTTGAAAATAGAACGTAAATCCCGCTTTTGACACAATCAGGCTTATACGGGTGAGCCTGTTTATCAGACCAAGGCTTATTAAACTCCAAATCACTTCTGAGGTATTGTGTCGCTAGGATACTTTCTCCTGCACAAGGAAATTTAGGGAGATTAGAGGATTAAGCCAAATTAGATTTTGTTTTCCAAATGAGCTGATTAAAAAACTTGCCGCTTCCACCTTTGTCCAAAGCACTTCACGGAGCGATAAGTGGGAATAAAGGGTTAAGGTGCACCATGGGGTTTGCCGTATGATTGTTTCCATGGAGATGTTGTTATTGCTTTGCGTAGATGTTCCACAGTATGGCAGGGAGCTTCTCCATGGAGACGAGCCCTACTAAACCAAGTCACAGGTCAGATCTATGAAGATGTATTTCAGAATTTGAAATATATATATATTTAAGCAGTAAAAAAAGCCTGTAATTGATAGTAAATGTTTAAAGGTCCCGTCCCTGATTTGTATCGTCTTAAGCTGCGTTCATGTGGTTCTCGGGAGCTTGGGGAAATGTTTTCGAGTTTAAAAATGTACATGAACTTGATGATTTATCTTAAACATTTGAGCTCTTTGATTAAACATTGTTTAGGGTTTTACGGTCAGTGGTCCATATAATAAGAGCAACACATTTGCACAAGAAAGACCCAACATTATAGTAATTATTAGGTTAGCTAGCAAAAGAAAAACTTCTGGTCCGTTTTCCAAAACTAACAAAATTTAACGTTAGCTTCTGGTTATCTCTAAAAATAACACTATGAAAGACGGTACTCAGAGATTGTTTTGATTCGTGACACACAAAAAAAAAACTTTCAGAGATAAAAAGCACATGAAGTCGGAACCCTGGCCTCTCATCTTTGAAACCCATTCACCCGAGAACCACACAAATGCATAAAAAAACAAAATATAAAAAAACGTTCAAAACATAACCAGTTCATTTTAGATAATTGCAGTTCAAACTTATTCCTCACTTTCCCGATGCATTCCAAGCACCCTATCAGAGAGAATTCGACTTTATTAGATGGGAAACTGTGTAAAATAATAATGCCCTTTTAATAGCATAGCAATGGAGACAAGCAGGTTTCAATCTGTCCATTAAAACTGTCACAGCCAATACAAGAGATATGCACTGTGCTTTGTCCATTTCATTACCTGATGGAGAACAATGGCCCATTTATTCCAGCTGCAATAAGAACTGTTGATATGCATATTTCCCATGTTTATTTCTACGACTTGGATTTGCTTTGTGTTTGTCAGTGCAGCATGCGAGTAATGAGCATCACGCAACATCCTGATTAATGCAAATAGATCTGAGAATAGAGTTAACAATGGATAACTATTCCAAGCGGCACAAGAAGAGAAGATGCACAGGCGATGCGTGTTGTTCTGCATTTGAAGTTTCCCCATGTTTTCACTGCCCCCACAGAGTCGCCTTTGTGCATTATGGGAAGAAATATGTAAAAGGTGTAAGTATTGTTGTTCTATTCTTGTTGTCAGCAGTTACAAAGTTGTCTCTGTGCAATTTTCAAACCTGGAATACAGCAAAAGATTGTATAAAAATGTATTTATCTATCACCAGTTTTTCAGATGTTCAACCTGCATTAAACGTATAGTCGTAAGGAGAATTTACTTGGAGCTATTTGGTGACAATTAAAGCTCATTTTAGTTCTGATGTGGATGCAGCCAGGTTTAGTTTCAGGTTTACTCCTAATTTTGATGTGGTGAAGTGTGAATGAAAAATGTGTGATGAAAAATTAGCCATAACAATGAACAATTCAAAACAAAGAGAGGAGGCCATCTTCATTGTATTCGAGTATTGCAGTCAGAGGATTCCTTAAAGTGCAGGTTCTTGGTTGATGGAGGAACCCGGAGTGTCTGGAGGAAATCCACAAAGGCACAGGAAGTAATAATATACAAACTCCACTGAGAAAGTCTTGGTCTGGCCCGGGAGTCGTACCTACAACCTTCTTAAGATAAGATGAGTTAAGATAATCCTTTATTGTCCAGACATGGGGAAATTTAATTGTTGCAACGCAGGTAGATACAGAGGAAAAGAAGAGATAACTTATAGGAAGTTTAAAAAACACTCTCAATGGAAGATCTCTTATAAACACAAACTCTTATAAACAAAAACTCCTATAGACAAAACCTCCCATTTCCCAACAAGGGATGGAGGGGGAAAAAGAAATAAAGATAAAAATAAAATAAAAATGAAATATAAAATAAATAAAAAACTTGCTGAACCCATTAAAGCCAATATCTTCATTAGCTAAGAATTGTCTTGAATTGTCATAAATTCAAGCTCCATGAAGTACAATGGAATCAAAATTCTTTCTAAGGTTAAGGTACTCTTTATTGCTCCCGCATTTGACCCATCCTTCGTGGTCAGGAGTGTAGCTATGGTGCATGTTCTGACCACATCATCACAGCTGAAGGAGAACATTTTCATTCACCTACATTGGCCTTTTAATAAAGATTTTGTGTGAATCATATTTCACATTCTAAATCATAACTGGTATTGGGTACTGTTTGTGCCTGTATAAAACTATAAAAAGCTTGTTGTTGTGGGAGTGACAAGAAACACACCGAGGCCATGAAGTGCGTCTGGATTAGTGAATCAAGTCGACCTGTCACAGAGCTCTCCTGAGACCATGAACACAATCACGCAGCCATTACAATAACAGCTCATTTTTAGGGCATACACGGAGCAAACATAAATTAATCAAACGCAGCCGCTTAATGCATAAATTAGGGTGACAAGAACAAAAAGTCATTAGACGAGACAAACTCACAAAACTTACCCACAGTGACACAGATTGAGAGGGTGAAGAGAGAGAGAGAGAGAGAATCAGCGATACAATCAAAAACGGAGCGAAAAAGGTCAAAATAAGGACATTATTTGTTTCAGAAGCTAAGAATGCCACGCCTTGTTTCAGTGCTCCAAATGTAATGTTAAAGGTGAACTATGTGACCTTTCATGTGGAGGTTTTGGCAATGTTTTGCATGTTTTAGAATGTTCCACAGTATGACATTTAAGTTATCTATGTGCCAGGCAAAGCTTTAAGTCAGCGGTCTTATTTACAAAGCGTGCGTACAAACCAAAATGCTACCTAAGGGACTTTCCACCTTTAATTTGTGATCTATAAAACGACAACTTGATGAGGAAATTAACAGTCCGGTCCAAAAACGCTGAATTTTATGCCTTAAGGCTTTGGGAGACGAGGCAGAAGGTAATGCATGCTCAAGCAGATGAAAAGTGAGCATGGAGGTACATTTTTATAAAAGAATTCCACAAAAAGTTTTATGAATTATACCCCAAATCTGTGAAGGTCGACCCTGCTCAAAAAAAGTAAGAATGCGTTGTTTTCTAGATAAGAATAAAACATATAGTCAAAGATAGACTACTACCACTACAACTGCTACTACTATTAATAAATACTGTTCTTTCATGACCTATTTGAGTCTTGGTGTCCAAAGGTTTTTTGTGTTTCATGTATATTCTCAGTTCCCCAGATGTTTTCTTGCTGATATCTTAAATTAGGCACTTACTGAAGTGAAAGTACCCATTTCTAATGCTGTGTGACAGAAAACCAAGGCAGCAGAACACAAAATATACAGTGTTAAGTGTTGAGAGAGAGGAAGTCCTGACAGTGCTCCAAAAACATTGTGCAATTTTCTATTGGCTCACACCTTAGCCGCGACGCCAGTACACCAATTGGTCACGCTTTTTTGTCTCTAGCCTGTTTCCTAAGAGATGCAAAAATACCCAATCCATTTACCCACAGATCTGAGAAGTGTCCTCTGCTCTGTTTCGCCCAGAGGTTGAACATCTTTGATCAACCGTCTGCAGAAATGGTTAAGACGCGCTTGGGTTCGGCTCTTGCATAATCCCGCAGACTTGATTGTATGCCACTTGTTGACTGACTGACTGACTGACTGACAGGCGAGATGGAAGCGGCAATACTCACCACTGCTGGATAAATGTTTGGCATTAGCAGCGGATCGATGGGAAGCAGAGGCTGGCGCAGACTCTGTGCATGCCTGATTTGTGCTCTGTACCTTTAATTGGGATGAGTTATTGACAAGTGGCATAATCAGTTGGACTCTGTAATTGATTTTGCAGGTCGGACCGGAGTGAAGTCATGTCTTTCAGAAGGAGCACAGGGTTGATTGGTGAATACTCTGCTGCCCTGTGGTTTCATTTGCTCATATTTATGTTTAGTCACTTAATTTTGTCGTTTTTGGTCATTTTTTGTTGTATGTTGGACCATGAAAGGTTCTGTTGTTGATTTATTGATGCGGTCTGATTGCAGAGAATTGTTTCTTCCATAAAGCCAAAAGCCAGTGGCTAAATTACAGCTCTAGTGTATAATTTTGCTTTGTCCTTGGGCACTTTCGCCACGTCCTTGGGCAAAAAATGAGTACAGCACCTTTAATGAGAATGTATGAACGTGACAGTGAGGATTACTTGGATAACATCTTTCTACGATTGCCTGCCCAGCATTAATTTAAAGGTGCACTGTGTGACTTTACTAGTTTGTCTCATACAGATGTTATTGCGTTGCCTCGAATGTTCCACAGTATGTCATTAAACTTGTCTTTCTCCATAGAGACAAGCACATGTCAGTAAGAAGGAATGATTTTTGAGCACTAAAAACACAAGGAAAGCGTGAACATCTGCCTAGAGACAATTATCAAGCCCTGCATGAGAGAAAGTGACACAGGACACCATTAGAAATTCTCGTGACTGACTGCAATTTCATCTATGTTTAGAAGTAGAGGAGATTGAGGGTTCTGGGTTTGTTTTTGACGTGGTGCAGTGAAGAGTGCTTGAGGACAGTGTGTCTAATGACTGGTCTGGGGCAGCAAAAGTCTGGGAAGTCAGGGGTAAGAGCCTCAACAGTGACAGGTAAAAGGTAGCACTAAAAACACCCCCTCAAAACAATGCCAGGCATTCGGTTGGATGTTACAGAAAACTGGCTTTCACAGCTAAAGTTCTGAAATATCAGTAAAATGTGGGTTATTGTTGTGACAAACCTGTTCTTATGGACCGTGTAGGGTTGTTAAGAATCGATACGATATACAGTACCTATACATGCTAAAACTAGAATACAAATTGAATTCAAATATATAATGTTAATACGAATCAATACTGAAAAAACGATACAAAGTTGGACCTTTCCGGAAAAGTGTTGGAAACGTTTGGATCGTTGTCCAAACTAAGACAGGACCATGCAGTAGGCTAACGATATTTTATTTTTATTTTTTTTGAAGTATATTTACTGCCTTTTCCTTGGTATCAAAATCAAGTTTGAAATTTAGGAAGAGGTCCTTGTGTAACTTTTGAAACAATTTTGTTCTTTCACATTTCCACAAACACCACATGAAAAAAGAGGTTTGAATAGGACTAAAATAGAACCAAATCAAGTCGACATAAAAAATTAACCCGGGACCAAACAAGTACAAGTGTGAACCCATTTCTAAACTCACTGGTGCAAGACAAAGGACAAGATTTGGTAAATGTCTTACATCTTATATCTAAAAGCAGAGATTTTGATGAAAGGAGACGGAGAGAGAAGGCTGATGGTCTTGTGGTTTTCTACATCTTTGAAGCAATTGCTCACAAAGTCAAAGTCAACAAGTGAAAGATTGTGTCCCAAGAACGCCTCTTCCGTATTGATCTTATTTCGCCCCGCCCACTTTTTCCTCTTTTAGCCACGTATCAGCACTTCCGTTGTAATCTCACTTCCGGTCCAGCGGGAACTCCGTTGGTTTAAATGGAGAACGAGGGAATAGTCTCGCTGCAAAAACATGCTATGGATTGATTTGTGTAAAATGTCCAATGTTCACGTGCACCAACAAGTCAGCAATGCGGCCCGAAAACGGCTTGTTAGTCTGTATAAAATTAAACTCGCGGTCGACAGCTAACTAACCCAACCGGATGAAGGATTCCGTGGCGTTTGGTGAGCTTCTGGAATAAACTGAACACAAACACCATTCTTACAGTGTTAAATTGCGCGTGCATAAAGTAAATGAAACTTCCCCTGATGTTAATGTTTGTTGCTGACACTTTATGACAGCAGGCATTTAAACCTTGCCGTAGTGTTATCTGTTAATTTATGTGCCTCACCTCGGGCGGTTAACAAATTAAGGCATTATTAATTTACAAAGATATGATGAGAGATGCATACAAATCGTCCAGCGTTATAGTAGTTCCCATAGATATTGAGAAAGAGCGGAAGAAAACGCCAATTAAAGTAAGAACAACAGTACAAGGACTAGCATAATGTGGCGTTGGGAATTAACCCGTTTTTTCCCGGGCTATCCGTGCGGAGCTGTCCAGATGTATGCATTTTCTCTATACTATACCTGCATATAATTGCCTCTCCTCTTGACTAGCCACGGGGGGAGTACGTGCTCGCAGTGTTTCCGACCTAATACTGATTGATGGAGTGGATTCTTGCTTAGTTCCACAACACCGGGCATCGCTCCGCACAGACATGACGAATTTGGGGGGAACAAATTATAATGGCCGGGATCATTATTAATTCCCTTCGGGCAAAATGGAAATGTTGTGACAATGGAGGAACTGGCGGAGGACATTTCACTAAGGAGACTGCGGACTAAAATATGTAATACCGTCGTAAAATCGTATATCGCCATTAGGTATTGGATAAAAGTGCTTTTTTTTTTTTTTTTTTTTACATACAGGAGAACTATTTCAGATGTACCTTGCATACAAAGAAACCATCCTTTATAGATGTCAAACTATGCTGTTCCATTTGAAACACAAGTCATTTATCATAACATGGGGCCAATATATTTTCCATGGCTTGTGATTGAAGGCTACACTTGTATTTACGGTGAACTGTAGAGTGTGTGTGTGTGTTTGTTTGTGTGTGTGTGTGTGTGTCTGTTGCAGCTTGTTGTGAATGTTTGTCTGTCCTGTGCAGCAGAACAGGTTTGTGTTGCTGTTATTTCATCTTTTCAAGTATAAATAAAAACGATAAAAAGAGGTGACGACAGAGGCTAGTTAGATTCATGTAAAGTGCTAAATATTTTACCAGCCAGAAATATTTTTTGGGTTTGGATCCAGGGCACAGGTGCAGAGAATTCTGTTGCATTTTCAAATATAGACCAAAGATCCTAACAAGTGCTACTGAAAGAAGATGACGATATGTCTACGGTAGTTATTTTAAATTTGGGAGCAGGAGCACACCTCACAGACCCCTCTTCCTCTCCTTTGTCTTCTCGTTTATGTGTCCCTTCCACCCGTTCATTCCTCTACTTTTCTATTGTTTCCCCCTAATTATTCCTTCTACAGTATGTTTCTAAATATGAGGAGGAAGAAGCCAGAATCCCCAAAACAGCTTTCGTATATCACTTTGTCAATCATCACTTCGTCTACCATGATCATCGACTTGAGGTTGTGTTCCTTCCAAGTTAAATATGAATCATTTTTAGCAGATTGTTTAATAGTTTAAAATAAGTAGATTGGGGGATTGAATAGAAAAAGCATTTGCCATATTTTCCTGTCGCACCTTTTTTCATAGTTTTGGCCGGGGTGCAACTTATACTTATATTTATATACTTATACTCCGGAGCAACTTATATGTGATATTATTTGTTATTTTCACACTTGCAACAGCATTTCATACTCCAGTGCGACTTATATATGTTTTTTTCTTCTCTATTATGCATTTTTTGGCGACTTATAGTCCGGAAAATACGGTTTTACTTAAGTTTTTAGGTGTCCATCTTTCTTGGCACTGTTATTTATATCACACTTATATCATAAACCCATGGCATAACCCAATGGTGAAACTGCAGGTCGACGTGTAGCGTAGCGGCAGCTGGTTTTGGCGTGTACCGTCTGGTTACTCATGCACACAAGGAGCATGACGAGGGGACATTTACGGGGGTCTCTGTGTAACAATGGGTGAAATGAAGGAGATGACAAATTGCTCACATTACACATGTCGATTTGGGCTGACATGGTTGGAAATTAGTCACGCAAAAAAAAAAAAATGTATTGTAGAATGGGGGATGCTGTGTTACACCTGGGAATTGTGTGTGATCTGGCGGTTGTTTAAGTCCAGGACAGAACAGAGAACTCGTGAATAAAAAATTAACAGAGTGAATAAGAAATAACTTGAATTTTAGACTTTTAGAAATGTCTGATCCAATCTCATTAGGATTCAAGAGAATGAGAAACACAGTCTATGCATGAATAGCAAGTATAAGATAGTGGCTGCAAATCTCAAAAAGTAAAGAATGATTCAGGCGATTATTGTTGTGCAATTATGAGTTTCAATATAAAACTATGCTTTTTTGTTGCTATTGCTTTTATCGCCAATCAAAGAAGAAATGTGATTATTTGTTTGTGTTTGTTCTATAGTTAAAACCTTATAATCACAGTTAATTTTATTTTTTTTAATCTGGGGTCAAAAAGAGATACTAATTGATACTAAAAGTATATATACATAAATTAATTGATAACACATAGATAAAACATAGAATATCATACAAATAGAACACAGTTGGACATTTCCTGAATACATTTTAAATAGTCTGGCTCTATATAAATAAACTTTGGTAATATTCAAGATGGTTTTCTGGTCAATGGTAATATTATTGAAACCAGTATTATTTTGTGTTGACAATTACACTATATTAGCTTGAGTATTCTTAGCATTCAGAGCTTTTCCTTGGAAACATAATTGAGTTTGAAATGTTAGTATCCGACAACGCTATTACACTGCGATTTTAACACTTGATTCTTGTAAGTTCTTGTAACTTGCAGTGAATGGAGTGTCTTGACACAAAACAAATTTGAACAACGATCCTCCAGTTTATGTTCTCCAGGTAGCTTTAGGAGAACTGGTGAATGTAAACGTACTCAGCTCCGTGTCTTTGAGTCTCATGACTAACAGGATTTTAAAAAATGACAGCAAAACATAATCCAAGAATCACAGGTCATGGAGGGATCAACTTAATAAAAGCACCATCATTGTACATGACAAATCTACCCTCTGTCCTGATTGTGGTTCGTCCATAACTTTGATGAACAAAGCCCATTACCGCTTTAAGGTCAATAGTCCACGACGCACAGCCGCAAGCAAGAAAATCCGTCTTATTTTTCCGAGGCAAAAAATTATTCATGACCATTAGGCAGGAACATTTCTTTAAAAAGCAAAATCAGTCTTTATAGTGATTGTCTCCTTCGCTAACGCTAGCGATAGATCAAACTATTGCAGCTATTAAGGAGTTGATTCACTTAAGAGCAGCTTTTTAAGAATGGGGAAGCAGACTGGATCCTTCACTTTAGCCCCTGTCACCGGCTCTGGTGATTTTAGAGACGGATAAAATGGTTTGTTTACTTCTGCGAGCTGTGTGCACTGCATCTTAATCTGTTTATGACAGCCAAATTATATTCAAAGCACAGTTTAATTGCAAAAAATGATCAAACCATAAACTTGTTTCGTGGGTGTTGTTTTACACAGGACAATAGGCCGTTATCTATAGACTCTTTAAGTGGATGTAAACAATGTTGATGAATGGTGCCATACGAGTTAGCGTTAGCGTCTTGTTGTCACGACTGTCAGTGACAGTTTCTTTCACTGGGGCAATTACCAATTCTAAGAGGCATTTTATAAGAAGGCATAAACAACTCTTTGGATTGCATTATAGAGTTTCGTGGTCAGATGAAGGATTGGGTTACTGAATCACGGAGGTAAACATCACACCACCACCACAGAAAGGCCCCAGTCGTCTCACGAAATCAAATCTGGACCCTGCTTGCTGTGGTTGCTAGACACTGAGCACCAACGTTTCAACATTTACTAGTATTAAACGATGTATGGTATGGATGGACTGCCGACTGTATGAATGTTCCGTCTCCACTAAAACAAGCGTTTAGGATCAATCAAAGCAAATTAGCGGCGCACGGCTAACGGGGTCAGCTCAAATGAGATCAGACACGCTTACAGGGACGGTCAAAGGGAAAGAAATGATTAACAGAATGTGAGCTGTCAATCAAACTTTCCACTGTTAGTGCAATGAATCACTCTCATTAGGATCAGGAATACATTTTGCTAATGCAGTAAATGGCTCTACTGCGTCATTATGGGTGAGGTACAGTGGTCTATAATGAAATACACTGCTCATATTCATGGCATAAAGGGAAACTGTCCTCATGGATGTAAGCAATGTGCATTTGTCATTGATTTTTTGTGTTTTGGATTAATACATTGTTTTTTGTTGTGTATAACTCTGGGACACGTGCAACATTTCTCCAAGGTACAATGTATTCCACTAAAAAGAACTCAATCCATGCATTTTGGAAACACAAGGATGCCGTGCTAAATCAACAGAAGCTGCAAAACACTCAGCATGATCTCAGAATATTGCGTTTTGATTGAATTTTGTTGTCCTGTCCTTCTAAACTAGGAACACCACATCTACCAAACGTGTTGAATTAAATTAATTATGGACTAGTCTGGTGCTTTTGGATGCCTTGAAAGGCAACAAATGATGTGTTGTTGCAGGTATGACAAAGTTCCTCAACTGAATTATGAGGCCATATAATTAAAAATGTACTTTTAAAAGCTTTTAACAATGCTATGTTTTCCCCTTCCCATTATTTAGAGTGGTGCATTTGAGTAATCTTTATTCACAAAATGTTCATGTTCCCCTACTCCCCGCTCATCCACTGTTCTGTACTAATACTTTATTTTGTATTATCAGTTATTCTGCAGTATTCTGTGGTTCTTTTGTGTGGAAATAGCTTTCAATAGTCCTGTTTTTTTTAGGTGTAAAATGCGGTCTAAAATGTGTTCAATTCAATTCTTTCAGAGTTATTTCGAGTGTGGGATCTTTTGATTTGTGACCTCATCTGTATTTAACCCTGGAGAGTCCGTACCATGGTTAATGTGTCAGTGTATCCACGGCTGGTAGTGGAGCAGTCGCCCATTACACATGTGCCCAGGGAAATCAGTGCTGGTCAATCAATTCCACTGCTGTGTGCATGTTTATTTCACCATGAACCCTGATGCCAAGGACCTGTTAAATGTGACGCTCTAATGATCTCAACTACAGCCTGGTGTGTTCTCACTAACTCCTGATAAAGTGTGAGAAAAGAGGAGACGAGACGAGGGGAAAGGTCAAAGGAGGAGGAGGAGGTGAAGAAATGGAAGTTAGTCAGTCAATAAAGAACCATAGACAAATGCTATTAATTAAAGCATACAATACACTTTTGAACTTGAGAACTTATATATACTTCATGTTCAGGAACTTTTGTAAAAAGAAAAGAAAAGAAAACGCTAAACTAAATGGCAAAAAAAAACAACAACAACAATGCAACATATAATCCATGTTAATTACATGTACATAAAATGTAAATGATAAAACACTGTGTAGCTAGGTAGCATGTAAAAAGGTTAGGTCTTGATCAAACCCCCGCTGCCTCATAAAAGTCAGAAATCCAATATGGCGGCGACTGAAACGGAAGTTACTGGTCCCAAAATGGCAGCGACCAACTCTCTTGGGCTCTCTTAACCTTAACCTTAACCTTAACCTTAACCCAGTGTCTGAAGCGTATCGAGGGACGCCATATAATTTTTGGGCCGCCATGAGGACGCCATATTGGAGCCAATTCTAACTTCCGTGAGGCAGCGGGGGTTTGATCTAATACTGACCCATGTAAAACGTCAGCTAGCTTAAATGCTATATGCTAACGTTTTTTTTCTTCAAAATTCTTATATTATATATTCTTATATTATATGGTACACAAAATATAAACTGAAATACTAACTAAAAAAACATGACAGTGTCTCGACTGAACACTCAAAGTACTACAATCCTAACATTTGCCACATGAGGGCGCTCTGAACAGATACAAAAACATACAAATTACAACATAATTTAAAACATTCACATGTGTACCATGACACCATGACACTCCCCATCTGGTATGAATACTTTATGCTACTACTTTTTGTCTTCTTCTTTCTGACAAAAACATTTTTAATCACTAGTTTTAGGTAACAAAAAGTTGAGTCACGGGCCGCAAGTACTCTCATGGAGTCCCCTGCTTTACCACTCTGACCTGCACTTTTCTGACCTTCTTATCTTCGCTGGTAATGCACCTAGTAATGAGTCCAATTTGTCTCATATTTTACCAAAACAGCATCTCTGACTTTAATGTTATCATGTCATGGGTCCATTTCTGTCTTGGCTGAAGCAATATCAGATATTAGATATAGATGAATGCACATTGAAATAACTGTCAATTTAGCTTCTGTGAGTGGATTTGTAGTTTTCTGGTCAAGGGGGAAATTGAGATGATCTTCCATCATTGTAAAACATTTGCTCCACCTCTGCGGTATCTGATGAGCACCCCTAGTAGGGCATTGTTAAGATCTGGCCCACTTAAAAGGACGTCATTAAGTGCTACTACATCATGTTTGGCGCTTGAGTCAAAAAACACCCAGATTTTATTTGTTTTTTCGGGTGGTACACCTCGAACATGGGGAGGTACCAACACTCCCACTCGCTATTTCTGCTAGCTGACAGTCCAAGATTTTTTGCATGAAAGTCTTCTCTCATGTCAGGTTTATTGTCAAGACTGCGTTTGAGTATAAAGAGTCTTTTTAAAGCATGTTCTTGGTTGTTAGGTAGAGGGTGTCTAAGTGTAACAAAGGGAAGCGGTGCAACCCAGCAATTTGTCTCATCTTGATACATTTAATTTTATATTATAGTAAGAAACTGAGCATTCTGTTGTGAGGGTGCCAACTTCTAACCCTCCTCTCTCCTGATGACGATTGTGTCACAGAGACTGTCTGTTTGCACTGCTTGATATGTCTGTGCAGTTTGATATGTCTGTGCAGTTTTGAGCGCCTTTCTGTATTACAGGTTTCTCTTTTATTTGCAGGACATTGTTGCATGAACTGAAGTAAGATGGACTCCTATTAGGCAATGTGTTTGCCTTGTAAACGATAACAGAAACTGGTTTGTGCGCACCACTCACGCAGACAATGACCCAGCCGAGCTCAAGGTGCTGGAGCATTATGCGGACCATTGCATTGCTCTCTCACCTTTTGCGGCCTCAGTATGTCTCTACCCATTTGAATCTATGGAAGGAATTGTGTGACAGAGCTTTTAAGAGCAGATGGTGTTGGGCAACCTCGACCACTATTGTATGCATACACATGATATAGATCCTTCTCCCAGAACCTATTAAATAAATAAACCGTACATAACCACAGTGTACCACCTCCCCTCGTATGTGTATTTCAACTGGACTGAGCTGTAATTTAGCAGAGGTTGAGGTTGTTGTTGCACCGATTGGCTCTGCAGTTAGCACGGTGCTTTGGGTTTGTCTGAGCTGCACGAATCAGACAACTGTGAGTAATCCAGGTGAACATTACTGGGACACTATTATTGGGTCAACAAACCAGGTCACACACACATCACGAACAAACAGGTAGTGGCAGGCTAACACGTATATCAAATGCTCTATTGTCCTTTTTATGCACCTGACAAAACAGTTGAGGTATCACTGTCCTTCATACTTACTACAGTGGAAAACTGAGCAAATAACATGTTGATCTTTTGGCAGTTGGACTATATATATAACTTCATGTCCTTTTCCACAGCGTCCACAAATCCTTTCTTTAGCCTTCCCCAGGGCATGTAAGCAATAATCTAGGCATCTTTCTACCCCCATAGTATGTACTATGCTCTACCTATGTAACCAAACCTTAAATGAACTGTCACTCTGGTGTATCATTTCTAAATCTACCCATTCTCATTCCCCAAAGAGAACCTGAGCATCGTCAGCTTTGCCTTGTGATTTCCTCAGAGCCACGGTATCCAATCCAATATCTCAAGTCTCAATTGACTTGAGCGTGTAATAGCCTCTTCACTGCAAAAATAACTCCTGGATAACCCCTTTTACTTTTCCAAATTTGAGTTTTGACAATAATTGTTTCAAATGAAATATCCTTTGTCACTTTTTTCCCCCTCCTCAAATTCATTCTTACAACAATATGTTTTTGTAAGTTGAAATTGGGCTGGTGCACAACCTAAATTTCCCAAAATGAAATAGCCCCTGATCCAATCTGTGATTGTTGGTGCATATTGTGTAATTGTTTTTGTGTGATGCCTTCTTTGCCTTCTGCTGCCAAATGTATTCTCCAAAGGTATCTATTTCTTGTGCCCAAGGCATGAGTTTTGAGGCCCAAATGCAGTTCTGAAACCAAGTGTCAAAAACACTCTGTCAATCTCAGTACAATATTTAAAGATAATAGAACATTTCCAAAACACACGATAATGATGGGCCACCCAGCAACCACATCTACAGCAACCAATAGTTTCCTGTGAATCGTGTACTCTTTGGTTCTAGCATTGGTAAACATTACAAACTATGGACAACCAGGGTTTTTTGGTGACACAACCACTTGATCACACATAAACAGTAACATCAGAGCCTTATTAGAAAACATTCCTGTGTGTGGAAATGTTTAGCAAGGCTAATTTATGCGTGAAGCACATGAAAATGGCCATTCGCCTTTATGCTATTTCACTTAATTGAAAGCGAATGTGGTCATTCGCATAAAAGCAAATGACCACATAATACACATTTTTTAAATCGAACTTTATGTTGGACAGTAATGCACCAAAAATATAGTTGACCACTATATTTGACCATTAAATGTTTGCTTTATTTAGTCAAATGCGTAAGAATGGAAAAAAAAATCACTTATTTAGAGTGGCCAGATTTTGAATGTTCCATGCAGTTGCAAAGGAAAAAGTTTTTCCAGTACAATATGTTGTAAAAGCAGCTAGGGTCAAAATTAGACGCTGTGTGCTGTGTGCATCTACATGTGTTTCGCAGTAAATACACATCCTCAAGAATGTTTTGGAGCATTTTTTACATCAACATCATTAAAACAAACAAATATAGGAGTAATTATTAACAATATACTGCTGAAGTTGACAAATATATTTGCCCAGTACCTTCTGTGCTACTCTTTCTTTGGGCATTATTGGCTGGAGCGTCGTGGAAGAGGTCTTCATCCATCGCCATCTGGGCTCTTCTTACTCTTAACGCACTGTTGTCTGGATCATTGGGCAAAGGACCTCATCCATCGCCAACTGGACAGTTTAAAGAAAAAGAAATAGATGACTCAAACCACAAAGACTGGACCGACATAATAATAGATATTAGACAACTAGGAAAACTGACAATTCTGTCTTATTTTGAACAAGGACAAATTTGCTGCCCAATAGGAGCAACAATGCTGGGGGAAGTATGGCAGCTTGAGCACTATCCTCTGCGTCTTCCTACTTTTCATTTCAACAATATTTCATATTATAGTTCACCTGTAGTCTGTTCATTGCTATTCACATGTTTTCTCCTTCCCCCACTCCTCTCGTAGACCCGGACCTGTGGATTTGGATTTTCCAACCACGCTGAATTGTATGTTTGCAGGTTGTGTCTAACTGGGCATGTTCAGAGGAGAAGTGAAGCAACAGCAGCACCAAGTTTCAACAAACTATCTTTTAGAGACAAGCCTTTGTGTGTAGCTCTGGGCTCTGTTCATGTTTCTAATGTAGACGTGCAAGCTTTTTATTATTTTTATTTTTTCACTTTTGCCTGCAAATGTTATTCACAAATATTACTGTGATTGATTATATTAATAGATCAAATTTTAGCATCCATTTGAGGCATCAAAAGCTTGACCACACAACAATTTCTCTTCCATATTTCAAACAGTGGTGACATAGCCCACATTTCCACTCTGGTAAAAAGCCTGCCAGCCCATAGCAACAGCAGTTGTGCCAAATTTGGAACAAACGAGACCAAATGTCCTCGAACCTCGTAAATCCACAAAATAGCAAGTAGGTTTTTTTTTGCCTTTTTTCCCCCTTCTTCTTTCGTTTTTATCACAGAAGGTCACAGTCCCTTCTGGCCACAAAACTGATCAATTTTCCTTTGGGCCCAAAAATCCCACGCGTAGTATTGACCCACATCTTTTCAACCTCTTTCTCTGGTCACACCAAGAGTCCAAAAATATGAGTTAACTACAGTATATGAACTGGTAAATGTTTATCCTGTCGCTTCAAATACTACAATTTTGCATGTACAGATTGACTGTGAGCCCACCTGCTACAGCCAAAACCATGTTGATTAATTTATTTTGTGCACAGAATTGGTGGTTGTGCCTTGAAGGACAAGAAGAGACAAATGAGGATGCCAATCTGTTCTTGTGCAGATTAACTCTCTCATTCCAGCTTTCTTTTTTTTTCCCACCGCTACAAAATGCCCACTATCTCAAGTGTCTGTCTCTCACTCCACGTCTTTCCTTCTCCATCCTTCTCTACCTCCTCATCACTCCGTCGCTTTTCCCTTATTGCGTCTGAGTGCGATGTTTCTCCTGCCTCTCCGCTGTCAATCAGGCTCTATACCTGGATGGGCCTCTGTGTATTTGTGTGTGGGAAGAGAGGCGGATGCAACGCTGCGGAGGTGGAGAGAGAAAAGTCCCCCCTTGTGCTGAAGCTTTTCTGGTTTGCAAAGTGAGAAATGAATCCAGGATCAGTCTCTCTTTCTCGCTCTCAGCCCCCGTCTCGTGAGCGCAGCGTGGATTGAGAGATTGTTTTTTGAGGTCTTGGCCACGACTACAGCCCATTTTTAAGTAATCATAGCCTCGGACATGAAAGAGTTTTTAAATAAGCAGTAGGCTCGGCTGCCATGAACTTACAGTGATAATTGTGAGGAGAAAAATCCTTGTGTATTCCAGTGTCCTTTCCATTCATATTTGGGACATATTTGTAGACAATAACCATGACAGAAGTAAATCAAAATGACTGTACACATTCTCAAGTTTGCCAAGATGCATTAGTTATCTCTTATAATGCATTTCAAGACACTAAAAATATGCTATATTAGTGGTTCTCAAACAGAGGGTATGCAGCATTGTCACTGAAGATAAAGAACATTTCCTGTTTATAACTAGTAAAGCAATTGTGAAGTCTTATTTTAGATCTAAATTAGCAATCATTGAGGCCTTGATTAGTCCTGTTTTAGACCTGGTTTAGCTGTAAATCAGAGGTCTAAATATTTTCTTAGTGGTACTTGTGTGTGAAAAGTTTGAGAACCTCTGCGCTATACAATTTATTTGATCATTCATTCATTACAAACTCGATAAACTGCGACTGCCTTGCTTTACCACTGATCCTCTGACCATCATATTTATACTCAGACGAGGTGGGTGGAGTCCCTTGCCCAATTTTGATGCCCCATGTCAACTTGTTAGGGCATGGATTTGGGTATACTCCAAGGGAAAGGAAGAATGACACTAATATGCTAAGAAAGCCTTGTTTTTTGGCCAATATCGTAGTTCCAAGACTTCATAACTCAATGGAAACATGGCTTTGGCTGTTAGTACTTTTAGTCCTGATCTCTTGTTTCTCTTTAACTCTACTCTTGGATATATACATTTGATCTAGTTCCTCTCAGTTACAAAGCCAAACGCTACTACTAGCCTCTCCCCAGACCAGAACTTCACCAATTATGATGTCAACCTGCTTCAGAGACCGGCTGCATCTCAAAAGCGAGACATGCAGGGCGGACCATGCATCGCTGGGGAGCACAGAGGCTTTCATCGTTGCTTGTTTTGGCGCGGACCAGTGTGAAAGCGAAAAAAAAAGACGCCTCCTCTTTGTGCTCCACTCATCCAGTGGAACTAAATGTATCTGCGCATTGTTTCCCGTCCAATTAGCCAAGATGGCCCGCCACTTCCAGTCTCATCTTCCAGTTCAAAACGATTGCGAACAAGGGAAGAGGACAGACAGACGGAGACACGGAGAATGAGGGCAATGTGATGGAATGGAAACTGCAGCTTGGTTTACCCCAGGGAACCATCGCCTCCTCCCATTCAAGCGGCGTGATCCAATACAGGAAACATAAGATATAGAGGCAGAGAAAGCGCTTGGGTGGTTATGGTGGGTAGAAAAGCGCTGCGGGGCCTCAGCTACCTCACCCACACGATTTCCTTTTATAAGTTAAAAGCCCATTTGACTTAATTGAATTTGGGTGCTGAATACACTGAAATATAGAGAAGACAAAGTAGAATAAAAGTGTTGCAGATTGTCTGTGCGATGCAGTGGGGGGTGTTTGGTGGTGCAGTCAGAAGAGGGGGGGGTAAAGGCTGACTGTAAAAAATGCTAGCTGTTTTCATTAGCACTCTAAATGCAAATTAATATGTCTTTGAAGATCTTGCTATGTTAAATATGCATGGCAACTCCCCAACTCGTATAGAAGGTACATAAGATGGGCGCAAAAACATAAGTGCGCGTAGATATCCGCGCGTCTCGTCCAATCATGTTTCTTGATTCATCTAATAGGCAATAATTTCTTTGTAATAGCCGAGCGAAACGTGGAAAATCCCGGCGGTTGTACTCGGAGGAAGCGATGAGATGGGAATGGCGGGGCTTAATCGCAGCAAATAAAGAGCTAGCGTGACTTTTGGATGGCGCTCCCGTCTGCAGCGCCGACCCAAAGGAACAGATGCGGAGTCAGTCGTTAGTGTTAAGTCAAAAGACATTAAGGCGAGCTGCTTGTGGCGCAGTAATGAGGCAGCAGTTTGAGACGATGACAACAGCAGCAAATAGGGGGGACTCTCGGGGGAGAATGGATTAATTTATATCCCCCCCACACAGCGAGGGGAACACAGAGGTTTGGGGAATACGCTGGACAATTATATTGCATCCTTAGACACGAGTACTTTGAAAGAAAAGTCTAACATTACTATGATGCATTCGGAAGCATGCAAAAGATATCTAGGCTTTGATAGTTAATATGTGTATGAAATAAATAGCATTGTGTCATTCTCAAGCATGTATAAATTAGGTTTTGTTGGCAGGATGACATGCAACCAATAATTGACTGTCAACGAAACAAGGTAATCATCTACTGAAGCCGTTAAACAAGTGCTTGCCTGGTCAGACAAGAAAAAAGAAAAAAAATGTAATAGTGTTTATGCATTCTTCTATTGCAGAATTATGGGCAGCACAACTGATAAAATGTGTTTCTTTGTTTTTGATTTTTGCCTCATTTTTGTTCTTGGAGCTGTTGTTTCATTCAAATTAACTTGGTACTTAAAATGGAAACTGAAAGTAGTTGGAGATTTAGGACTTTTACAACAATTTCCTAAAACATGGACTCAGAAACATCTTATCTAAGAAAAGCAAGGTAATCACAATCAACTGTGTGGGATCCCAAAGTCTGTATCAGTGATAAATGTGCAGCAGAAATCCTGCAGTGTTCCTGTTGTTGATCTGTTTACTTGATATTCTTATTCTTTTTAAACAGTTTTTTCTTTCTTTTTAAACTACTTTACTCTGTCACATTCTAGTTGTGTCTTGCGCTCTTACAGAAAATGTCCTTACTCACCATTGACTCATTGGATTTTTTATGGCGCTAACGAGTGTGTCATCGTCACACATTATCAGAATTTTCAGTTAGCCTAATATTATACCAATGGGGATTTTAGAATGCTAAATACTAAACTTAGCATTCAGTCAAAAGTGGCTTATCGAGTTGTTCCACCGCACTTTCATTTACGTTTCAACATCATTTTGGCCGTGTATGTCTAAGGACGCTTTGCAATGCAGCCAAAAAACAGAGGAAAACGTGTAATCTGTAACTATGTCTTATCTCAGATTTACGACAGGTGTGATTGAAAAGCAGATAAGCAAAATGCAAGGTCTGTTTGCGGGTTTTGCATGAAAAAGAATGAGTGAAGCGCTTAACTCTGTAAATCTGAGGTAAAAGAAGTGAATTAGCTCTCAGACTAAAATATCCTGGAAAAAATACATCTATCATTACCTGAATTAAAGGTGGTATGGACGATTTTTTTCAGCAAATTTTGTATCATATTTCCTCGTGGCGTGGATAAATCATTTGTCCTGCCACGTATCAATCATAAAACGTACCTATTGCTCACCTGCAGCCGCGTCAGGCTCGTCCCCACGTTTCCGCGTGCCTAAGCGCATGGATCTATCATAATATAGTTCCCTCAGTGTACGGGGCAAAATGAAGACGGAGAAAGACAGTCCGCACGGGGGAGCCTGCGTTCTCAAATCGTCGAAAAATCGTCCATACCGCCTTTAAGTAATCACACAAACAAGAAGAAGAAAATTTATATTTGGGCAACTCCGTGAATGGTATAAATGGTAAAAGCAGCTCTTATGGTCAAAATAAGACCGTTTCGTCTACTTATAAAGTGTTTTGATTGTCCATGATCCGGAAGTTACACTAGTGTGCCATTCGTTGTGGTCAGCAGTGGCGTGATGCCCAAACTCCCTCTGAAAGTAGTAAGACACACTTATAAACTCATTGCAGTGAATAATTAGCATGCTAGGAAAGTGAGGAATAAGTTTGGACCGCTGCACGAATACATTAAAATAAACTAGCTGTGTTATTCATGTTTTTTATTGAGTAAAAATGCGGTTGAGCGCCTTAATTAACAGTTTATGTGCTCTCGTCTTCTGTACATGAGCTGCGTCTCACTTTACACCTCTGCACATTCATTTGAGTTGGTTGGAACCTCTGTGTGCATCTGTTTGGTCTGAACCCTCGACACAGATTGGATAAACGCATGTGTAATGTTGGTTAATTGAGCACAGTAATATGGCAGTGCTTAACAGGTTAATGACTTTCCATTAATACTTTTGCCACAGTGACAGGGGGGCCGAGGTGCTCCTTCAATCTGAGTTTCAATTAATATGTATGAGTGGACCTGGGAGAGGTGATATGAAGACACATTATCAGAGCGGGAGCCTGACAAAGCTATCACACCAGAGAGGAAGTCACCGGCTATTAATGGCACCAACAGTGACAAAGCAAAACTATTGAGACAGTTCACATATGACTCCACAGACTGGGAACTTAAACATGTCAAGTTGGTCTATTGTTCTTTTCTTTTTAATCTTATGTCATGATAACCTATGTCATGTCAAAGTTAACGTTTTCATCTTTGCACTGTTTTTCTTTACTTAACCCCCCTCTTGTATAGCCTAGATATAATTCTGCTCGTACATCAGCAAATCTGTATATTTGACACAAGTCTACTGTCATTTACTTTCATCATTTAGAATATTTTGAAATGTTTTATCATTTCATTTTCAACAATATAAACCCCATGTATAGAGTGCTATTTATTTCCCTGTTGGTGACGTAATAATATCTACAGCCAACCAAATGTACTACAGCCTACGCATTGCAGCTACATTTAAAATGTACAGAAATCCATGTTATTTTGCTTTGGGCAATGCACTTGGCTGCATCCACATCCTGGAAGGCTTTGCAAGGCTGGTTGTCTATAATAAAAACTAGAGCGCGATGTGACTTTTATGGATGGGCAAGCAGACTTGGGGTGTTCATCAATTTTTTGTCAATAACACATTCACGCAAAAGTGAAAAAACATAAAAATAACATGCAAGGGCAGCAGAAGTCAGGGGAAAACTTATTTGGATAGATATTTCTGAACAATTGAAATATAGTTGTGACACATGGCAATTTGAGATCTTATTGGCCAATCACCGCTTGCCTTGATTGCCCTGACCCACTGATAAAAAAATAAAAATAGATACATACAAATATTCTATTAAAAAAAAGGAACTGACATGCTGATCTTTTGTGCTTGTTTTGCCAGTAAGTCAAATATTACCTAACTGTCAATATTAACTATTACATGGCTTATTACAGAGATTTTACAGCCAATTCCATATTTTACACACAATTCAAACGTTTTATTCTTGTCTCACACAGTGTAAATGAATAAATAAAATAAAATGTCGAGCCTCATTCGAGTTTTCCAAAAGAAGACAGGGGTTTGAAGGACATCTCGGTGGATAGGTGAGCGCTGAAATGTGCTGATGGCAAGTGTACGAGCCGAGGCAGTGAAGCCAAGATAAAAGGTTTAAAAGTTGAGTCAAATTTGCATATGCAGACAGAGAGAGCTGGAAAAGAGCCTGCATTTCAGCATTAATCCAACGCTAAGTGTCATTATGGTAAGGGAAAGGCTTTGATGTTGAAAAACTGTGCTGTACTGTAACACGGCCTATGTAAATGATCACAACAGTGAAGCCTCCACTCTTCCCATGGAGTGATGTGGACGTTAATGACCGGCTATTTGTCTGCGCACAGATGATAGCATTAAGCCACATAACTTCTCCATCTGCACGGCTCTGCTCGTTATGAATTATGCTATTTAAATGGGTTGGCTCCCTCAGAAAAGCTCGGGGTCTGCAGAGAGACATCTAATGGCAGCTAAATGAATGCATGTCCAGATAAGGCGTAGGCTGTGAGGAAAAGCAACAACAGCAGTCAGAGAAACAGAGAGATAGAAGAGAGGGCAACGATGTAAAAATAAATCAAATGCATTAGGGGAAAAAATGGATATTCTCAGAAAGGTTTATAACAAGTGAGATGGTGTAGATGAAAGAGCAGTGCATAGAGCTGCTACTGTTGGACAGAGTGGGACAGAATTGAATGGGAAAAAGCGAGCAATTGTTGGTTTGAAATATTCACAACCAGAGTTAAATGCAGCCATTGCTAAATATTTGATTGTCTGTGACTTTCAGTTTTGCACAAAGAATTGGAGAGATTCGTAAAATTGTAAATAAATAACATTATATTGTGACAGATATCTTGGTTATATGCATATGAATACATCGATTTGTATCATTATTTAAAATCATGTTTATTTATTATAGATTATGCTGACTGCATTTAGGCTGAATCTGTTGATCTTAAAACGTATTCACAAATCAATTGTCTTGATATTAAGGCCATTGTAGACATGAAATTCCAATGTATTTTGAAAACTTTAATAAATATAAATTAGACACAACAACAACAACAACAACAACAACAACAACAACGTCACTTTGGCACATCATTAATAGTAATAGTTTTGGCTTGTGCACAGGTTCAAAACAGCTTTTTTCAGAAAGTGAAGTGAAACTGGGATGGACCACCCAAACGCAGCCAATCAGAGCACTGCTTTCAGCTCTTACTTTAGGGTTGAACATACTTTTTGAGGGAAAACACAAAATGTACTCAATTATAAAAATAGGGCAACTTCAGCAAGGCATTTACAGTAAAGCGATGTATTATTTAACAGTTTTTGCTTCCCATGCCTCACTTACGACTCTGCTGTAGGACACTAAGTAGGGTAAGTACTTAATAGACTCTGGATAAATGAAGAGTCACTTAATAATGAGGGACATTTATTGGTGCAAACGTTTTGGCAGGCTCCACAGGACTTTTTAACAAGCTTGCATGTGGGCCATAACGCAGTCTGGCAGGAACCCGGAGGAGAGTGCAAGGCGAAAAAGCACAGACGAAAAATCTATTCATCCCGTCCTGGAAAGATGTGTATTTTGCCAAACCACTGCCGACGTGTGTCATGCTTGTAGCCCAGAGTGCGCAGAGATATGCCCGAGGCGAGGGGGAAAGGAAGGCAGGACATGTTACAACAAATGAGGATGGGTATGTGGCCGTCTCGTGATGGCGACGGAGGGTAGCGAAGCATTTATTTATGATGAATGAGAGGTGCAGAGGGTGCAGGCTGTCAGATGTTCGCCTTATCTTTCTTATGCGCTCTGGATACGCAGAGCGAGCGCAGGTCGGTGGACAGAGGGTGGGTGGGCCGGGGGAAGCGATGGGAAAATGGTGAAGTGGAGAAAAATTAATATGGGACAGAGGGGCGAGGAGATTGCCGTCTTTAATGAGGCCACCAGGAACATTATGCAGATGAGTGGTAATGGGGCATGGACAGCGTCTCCAGAGCAGGGTCACCACAGCCCAGGCTGTCCACCCGCTGTGTTCTGACACTAGTAACCTATCTGGATTCTCCACAAAGCCACATTCAGGGAACATGGGCTATTATTTTATTTGAAAAATACTCCTCAACATTCAGACTGAGTGACAGAATTATTATTATTATTACCCGTGACCCCAAACGGGAACAAGCGGTAGAAAATGAATAAATTAATTTGTGGGTAGCGCAACTGATAAAATGTGTTTCTTTGCTTTTTTTCCCATGGAGCTTTTGTTTCGCTCAAATTAACTTTAGAGGGCAAAATGTAAATTAAAGTAGTTTCTGCCGCACAAGAATGTTTTGCTCAATAAACAGATTAACAAACATCTAATTTAAGGAGAGAAAGGTAATGATTTCAACGTATGTATAATCATATTCTGTATGAGTGATGAATGTGAGCGCAGCTGCAGTGTTCCTGTCGTTTATCTGTTTTTCTACTTGACTTTTACATTTGTTACAAGGTTTTAGCAGCTCTTTCACATTGTAGTTATGTCGTGAGCTATTGCAGTAGAAACTGTCATTGACTCTCATGGCTTTTTGCCACTCACTGATAAAATTCAGAATGCTGAGATGGCATCTGCAAAACCTCTACAGGAAAATCCCCAAAATACACTGTCTAGTATTTTTGTGATTTTCTTATTCCTCGGGTTTTCATTTTGAAATACATGTGGGAAAAAGGAAACAGATCAGTGCGTTACGGATGACAGTGGAAGATGAAATGTACGGTGAGGGCCGTGGAGACTGAAACGTTACTTGTTATGTTGATATTATGTTGATAATTGCTTGAGTGATTCTGCTATTGTTGTTATAAAAATGTATGTCAATTGTAGTTCAAAATGGCAGACTTATGCAGTAATAATTGAAAACACTGTACTTAATGGCAAATGTGTAAAGTAGTGAAGTAATCTAAGTACTTTTTAATCAAGTACTTTTATTTTTCTTTGATAGAATGTTAAGAAAGAGTCCTGGTTTGGTCCTGATGTAGACTTAAAAAGCACTTTGAACTGAACTTACTTTTCCCGCCCTAATCTTTTAATGTTGAGTATATACATGTTTGAACGCACCCAAAGGATATTCTTCCACCACTTATTGATGGGTTTCGGACTAAAACTATGTTGATTAACACATTTTTTAATCAGATAGTCAACGTTCTTTCTCCTCCTCCATTGTAATCGTCCGCACCTACTTTCCACTTGTTATCTCCGTCTCCCACTCTTTTGTTTGCTTCTTCGATCCGTCCTCGTCACCTCATTCTTCCTTCAGAAAACCTGGGACGCATCATTGATCTCCAGTCGAGATATAGTTCTGATCCCAGAATAAGGCCCTGGAACTTCAAAAATGAGACGTATCGAAGAAAGTGTTGTTACGATCAGCGTGTGGCCGAAATGGGAGCGAGGAAATGGGGTAAACTACTGTGTGAAAATGATTCGTATCAAATTATCTACTGAGTGACTTCTGACTTCTCGTGACTGATGATGGATCAGGCTTAGCTGGGTGCCTTGGTCATATAAAATTGCTTATAAATGTGTTCCTATGGAAACTGGGGTTGTCTTTGTAGCTATTGGAGGGGGATATTTCCTCACATTTTCCCTCGAGGCAGGTGTCACCGATGATGTGAGGCAATATGCAAGGTGCAGAACCACTACAATAATTAACACATATGTACAGGGCATACGACATCAGACATAACGGTAAGATCACTGACAGTTGGAGTTGGAGTATCTCACCTTTATTGTACCAGTTTGTGCTTTTGGGTCCAAATATTTCCAAATCTGATGCTCATGGACGATGTTGTCGCAAACGTTGCTCAGGGAAGAAACAGTGGTGGACCAGCATCAAGAGATGAATAAAATAATACTTGTCCCTAATTGAATGAATGTACAGTTGTATTTGAACAACTTTTGTATAATAATTGTGTTTGTTGATGTGGTGCTGGTGAAAACAAAAGGTAATGAATATGCACAAACACATTATGTCTGCTTTGATACAGTGAAAACTACTTTTGGTGCGTCACTTGTTGTATGATGAAAGCGAAGACAATCCCCATAACAGTCCTGCATCATCAGAAGCTAGTTTTGAAGATACATTCTTAAAGTTCAGAGAGGTTTGATGTTATATTTAAACTTTACAATGTTCTTAATTATATCCACCCCTCATTGATCTTTTTTTAACCTTCTACTAGTTGTTGTAATTCATTTTCTTGTGCTTAATAATTGTGCAAGAAAGAACCTAAAGGATAGAATACTCGCCCAAAACAAAAGTGATGACAGGGGACTTTTAAAAGACTTTCTTTATCCAGCCACTCTGCATCTGTTTTCATTGTGCTACAAAAGTGTCCCATATTTCCTTCACATTTACCACAGCATTGCGCAGCCACTCGATCATCTTCCAAAGTGACAAATTCATATTGAGTAATGCTGCTTTAATTACAGCCTTCCCCCTAAAGCCCCGAAGCAATTTGATTTTAAATTAATACCTAGCGGGACATTTAGTATCAGAGCTGGAATAGGTAAAATACGGTGCTACTGGTAACTCTGTGTATTTTCTCCAGCTGTGTAGAGTCACACAGTGGTATAATGATGATGTACTACTCAAAGGATTACATTGGACGTTCAACTACATGCTGCATTTTTCTAGTTACTCAGACCTTGAAGTGGCCCTCTCTTTAGATCAGGTGAGGACTTTGAGGAGTCCTTGGTGGTAGTATAGGTCTTTTGTGTTTCCACATGGCTTCTGGCTGCAGATCTCCTGTATGAATAATGCATGCTTCACCAAATCATTTGTTGGTTAACAGAGACTAATGAGGCGGGTGCTTAGAAGGATTATGAGGCTTTTAATGAGAATCACGGCAGCGCTGTAGCCTTCTGTTACAGTATAGAGCCTGGGTATATGTTTGTTTTTTCCCCCTCAAAATGGTCCTACATTTGCAGCCATAACAATCCTGGATCAAATGAAAACACTAGCCGGAGCCCTCGCACCCTGTTCTCCACCGTCAACAAGCTGCTCCAGCCACCGGACATCACTCCACCCTCCTCCCCTGACCTCTGCAACTCTTTCCTCCTTGCCTCCCTGCTCTCATCCCCCATCTCACCACCCTCTTCAACCAGTCTTTATCCCTCGGCCATGTTCCTTCCATCTACAAACTGGCCTCCATCACCCCCATCCTCAAAAAACCCACCCTAGACTCCGCCAACCTCTCCAACTACCGCCCCATCTCCAACCTGCCGTTCCTCTCAAAAACACTGGAACGCATCGTCGCCGCCCAACTTCACACCCACCTCCAGTCAAACAACCTCTATGAACCCCTCCAATCTGGCTTCCGCCCACTTCACAGCACTGAAACAGCCCTGGTCAAAGTACTCAACGATCTCCTCACCTCTGCAGACTCCGGGGCCCTCAACATCCTGTTACTACTAGACCTCAGCGCAGCCTTTGACACTATAAACCATTCCATCCTCCTACAAAGGCTGCGCCAACTGGGTGTTGAGGGCTCTGCACTTGACTGGCTCACATCCTACCTCACCAACAGGCAAGAGTTCATTTCCCTCTCCGGTCACTCATCCACCCTCTCCCCAGTAACGCAGGGGGTCCCCCAGGGCTCAGTCCTCGGCCCCCTCCTCTTCATCTGCTACATCTTCCCCCTTGGTCACATCCTCCGCCAACTCAACCTGGACTTTCACTGCTACGCTGACGACACCCAGATATACCTCACCACCAAATCCACCCAAAACCCTCCCCTCAGCCACATCGAAACCTGCATCTCTACAATAAAATCATGGCTCACTCTCAACTTCCTCAAACTGAACAGTGACAAAACAGAGCTCCTCCTCATTGGCACCAAATCCACTCTCAATAAAACTGGTCCCTTTTCACTCAGCATCGACACCTCGACCATCACCCCCTCTACCCTGGTACGCAATCTCGGTGTCATCATGGACCCCACCCTCTCCTTCACTCCCCATGTCAGCCACATCGTCAAGACCTCATACTTCCACGTCCGCCGCATCGCCAAAATCCGACACTGCCTCACCCTCCCCGCTGCTGAATCCCTCATCCATGCCTTCATCTCCTCCCGCCTCGACTACTGCAACTCCCTCCTCACTGGCATCTCCTCCCATTCCCTCCATAGACTCCAAATGGTCCAAAACTCCGCTGCCCGCCTCCTCACCCACACCCGGTCCCGTGATCACATCACTCCCGTTCTTCGCTCTCTCCACTGGCTCCCCATCAAGCAGCGCATAAACTTTAAAATACTCCTCCTCACCTTCAAAGCTCTTCACCACCTTGCCCCCCCCTACCTGTCTGACCTCCTCATCCCCCACCGCCCCTCCCGAGCTCTCCGATCCTCCTCCTCTCTCACCCTGACTGCACCAACATCCCGACTCAAAACTTTTGGCGACAGAGCATTCTCCCGAACAGCACCCCGACTCTGGAACTCCCTCCCCCAACCTGTCCGCCACTCTCCCTCACTCACAACATTCAAATCCCGCCTAAAAACATACCTCTTCACCCAAGCCTATGACCTCCCCTACCCCTAGCCTCCTCTACCCCATTGCCTACTCTTCTACCCCCTGTTACATCCCCATCTTTTTCTCTCTACTTCTTCTGTCTTGTTCATTTTATCTGTATATTAATGTGTATTGTACGTGTTGTCCCCCCCTGTCTGTAAAGACCCCCCCTTTTTTATATATGTTCAGCGTCTTTGGGTCACTGAAAAGCGCTATATAAATAAAAGTTATTATTATTATTATTATCATTAAATTGTCTCACACACCCACATGCTAGGTAAATAAATATGTTTATTCTGCATATTGTAAAGTTATATTTTCTCTGTTTAATCCAAAATCCTCCAAAACCTCCAAATGCTAGTATAGTGAATTTCACCTTCTAAAAAGTGACTCCTGAGTTAGAAACAATGGTTTACATGAATTGAGGATTTTGATATCGCTTTTAGTATTGTAAAGGTATTGTAGTTCCTTTATTCGGCTGGAATTTTCTTAAATTACTGTGAAATTTGCTGTCACAAACACACAAACATGGGTCTGAGCAAGTGCCACAGAGTCAATGTTGCCAGCCTTAAGAAACTACTACTACTATGTATATTATTATTGTTATTATATATTAATTTAAAAAAAATTAACTAATGGGGATATTCATTTGTCCAGTGTAACCGAAGACTACTGTCAAATGTTATAGGTGGTTAAGGCTCACTTGTGTTGCTGCTTCATGCTTTTCTCTGCTCCACTCTCCTCTCCTGGGCACTTTCACAGAAGCACGTGGTAATTCCTCCTCCCCACAGACTCCTTCCTCTTGACCGAAAGTGCACTGGTCACTGAACAGGACAGAGCTGTGTTTAATTCAGTCCCTGGAGTTTATCTGACCCACCAACGGCCCTTTGGAATACTGGAGGATTCACTATGGCTTTTAAAGCTTTACGCCCATCATGCCCTGCTTTTCTGGCTCCACTTCTTCAATAATAAACAACAGAACAGAAAGATAGAGGCTACTTTGAAATTATGCTGTCCAAATGTGTAATATATCCGCAAAGTATATATATATATATATATATATATATATATATATATATATATATATAAATTTCAGCTTTAGCTAATATATGAGCAGATTGCCAATGTTAGATGCACTGTCACTGGGCCAGTGACTGTTTACATTCTCATCTATTTCATTGTTTGTTTTGCCACAACTTAAAACCCACTCTTTTGCCGTCCGTGCATTGTCTGTTTAATATTAGGGTTAGGGTTAGAGTTAGGGTTAGGGCCGCCCACCCGCTGCAGCTTGTTCATGGCAGCGGAGCTTTTCTTTCCAAACGTTGTTTGAAAACGATTCCTTTAATCCTAGCAACAACAAGCATATTTTTCCACGTTTCTCATTCTTTGCTTCATCCTTATTCATCCTTCCTTGTTGTGTCAAACGTTGAGACTGAGCGGCTTCACCACTGCTTTGGCTTATCAAGGTCAAGAGGCCTTCTGACATCACCCACAATGTGTTATCAGCATATAATCCTTGAGAGGAGCACAGTGATATAGCACTACCCAGGGCTTAATCGTCCTGGTTTTGATGAGGAATAAGTTAGTGATGCTTGCCTGAGGATCATTAGAGGGTAATCGTTTGCTCCTAATCTTTGTTGAAAAGTGGGGTGACCGCTATCGCCAACCTCTCTCGATAACATCGTCAAAACCTCCATCTCCTTCACAAACTCTTGCCATGGCATGATTTCGTCAGTGCAAGAGAGAATGTTGAGTGCCAGCCTTGTCCTTGATTACTAACATAACAGAAAAGCAGCATCTTTAAGCAAAATTAGACCCAAAGCATGAATTATTGGTGTTTTGTAGTTTCTAAAATGAAAACTTTACTTGTGAGCTCATGTCTGGCACATAAACTTCTCATGCTTACAATATCCAGAGTCTTGTGTCCTCTCTGTCCTTGAGAATAAAAATATATTTTCAAATGAGTTTGAAATCTAGTTTAAGAAAGCAGATCTTTATCAATTTGATCTTGATCCATGCATGGAGGGTTCCACTCCACCAAAATCCAGCACCCTGAGACTGTATACTAGCCGTAAGGAAGGAGGCCATGAACTAGTGAGTGTGAGAGCCACTATCCAGGATGAAACATCCAAGATCCACCAGTACATCAAGGACAATGCCCCAACAGATGACGTGCTCAGTGAATTTCTCAGGCAATGGGGAAATGAGGATGAGGTGCTGGAGGGACCATCATGGGAGGACAAGCCCCTACATGGGATGTACCACCGGAACATAACTGAAGTGGCTGATATCACTAAATCCTACCAATGGCTAGACCGGGCCGGACTGAAGGATAGAACAGAGGCCCTCATCATGGCAGCACAGGAGCAGGCCCTGAACACCAGAGCATTAGAGGCTCAGATCTACCACACCAGACAAGACCCAAGGTGTAGGCTGTGCAAAGAGGCCCCTGAGACAATCCAGCACATAACTGCAGGGTGCAAGATGCTGGCAGGGACAGCATACATGGAGCGCCATAACCAGGAGGCTGGCATAGTGTACAGAAACATATGCTCAGAGTACGGGCTGGAGACCTCAAGGTCAAAGTCGTAAAAACCCCCAAAGGTGTTAGAGAATGACCGAGCCAAGATCCTCTGGGACTTCCAGATACAGACAGACAGAATGGTAATGTCGACCCAACCGGACATAGTGGTGGTGGATAAAGAGCGGAGGAAAGCCATTATGGTTGACATGGCGATACCATACATCAGGAAAAGGAACAGGAGAATCTGGAGAAAGACCAAGGGCTCAGAGAAGAGCAGGAGATGGTGTGGAAGGTGAAAGTGAAAGTGGCACATGTGGTCATCGGCTAACTCTACTTATGAACTTCCTGGCTGAATCTGTAGTAGTTATTCAGTGCATGAAACGGTTGGGAATTTCAAAGAGCTGTCTGTAATTGCTGATTTTCCTGAGCTAATCAAGTGGGTGTTTAATGTAATGGAAATTAAAACCAAAATAGTTTCTTTGATGTGGGAGCTTTGGAGCTTGACAACACAGAGTGAAGGTTAAACTCACTAGGGCACGTTATTCACAGAGAAGCCGCTTTAAAATCGCCACATCTCTGGAACTGTACCCTCCAATCGCCAAACAGGATGCAGAGGATAACTATCTCATTAGACTTTGAAAACGCTGCACTTAGGAGGAAGATGAGAGGGTTTGGACACTTGGAGGTCATTGGATGAAGATGGATTATAGTTTGGATAAACTGAAGATTATTTTAAAGTTGGTGACTTTGTGCAAGGAAAAGAAAAGTACATGTATAAATTTGTTTATTACTTGATGATGATTAAATATATTATGTTTAAATTTGCATTAGTAGTGACATAGTATTTCACACCAATGCGTTGAACACCAACTTTATTCTATTTAAAATCGAAAAACACAGTGACTGTATAAAACTATAAAGTAATTTATGTTTTATTAGTGTATGTCTCTCAATTTACAATATGTTTTTACATTTTGTCGCAGCAAATGTCCTGTTTTGTTTCTTTGCTGTTGTTGGATGAGACCGACAAAGATCATTTTAGTTAGCGCTCAATGAATCCCTCTCTCTTCTGTAACAATGATGGCTGCTGTGTCATCAGTGGAGGACCCCAGTGGACCGGCGGCTCTGACCCTGAGCTCTGAGGCCACGCAGGAGCCTTGTCTGCCAGTGCACCGCCTCAGACTCTCCAAATTGCTTCCAAAGGGTCAGCACTCTGGGGAATTGGGAGCATTATGGCACGAGCTAAGGATGTGTTGGAGATTACAACACACAAGACATACAGAGCCTGTAGTGTGAATGTAAGGGCAGCGGCACGGGACAAGATGGGACAAGATTGGAGTGACGGTGGTTGGCAGGAGAAACAAAACAAAAAGATTTGATGTTGTTACTTCACTAAATAACTATTAAGTACACATTGTCAACTGTAAAGAGAATACTGCATTCAAGTCCAAGTTGAGTGTCAAGTAGTAGTCTATTTTATCCAGTCAAGTCTTTAGTCATCAAATTAATGACTCTAGTCTGACGAGTTCAAGTCTTAAGATAAGATAAGATATTCCTTTATTGTCCACACATGGGGGAATTACATTGTTGCAACGCAGGTAGGAAAAGGACAGATAACATATAGGAAGTTTAAAAAACACTCTTAAGAAGAACTCTTGTAAACAAAACTCTTGTAAAAACAATCTTGACCTGCAAGTCCGCAATCCCACTCTATCTTTATTTATTTATTTGATAGGGACAGTGCATATTAATGAACATATGTGAATTAAAGTGTAAATATGACTTTTTTAAAGCAGAAATGCTAACTTACATCTGTACTCCCGAGGTAGGTTACACAGAGCACAAATACAAAACATTACAAAATTAAGACGACAGCGGACAGTAAAAAGCTAGACAAAATAGACATTATCATTGTTAAAAATTCACTTTGTCCAATAACTTTCATCTGAGAAATAAGTGTTTTTTTAATTTATTATATAAAAAGATGAAATACTACCCTATTCTCTAATGCACCATCACTAAAGACAGCGTTCTCTTGCCTCCTGTTGCTAGGCGACTGAACCAGTATTGCCCTCAGTGTAACCTCATATGCTGACATTTTATAGTAAATGATCACTTTCTACTCTCCATTCAGGCAAAGTGTTTCTGGGTGCTAACAGGCTAGTCATTAGTCAGGACACAATTGAATAAAGTGAACATCTCCGCTATTGATTGAGTCTTAAGCAGCACCTCCACAAAACAGACTTCTTTAACACAAGCAGGAAGTCCAGCAGTGTTTGAGAAGCTTGTTCTGCAGAGCTGGAAAAAGGCACTAACACATGGGCCAACCATATTATACAACCATTCAGACTGCACTTATCTCATCATCGTGGACACAGTATTACGGCCACAAATTAGAGGGGGCGAGAACAGACAAAGAGTCAAAAAATGATGATTCAATTCAGCAGAGAAGTAGATCTTGCAATAAAATCACACTGCAAACAAATAAAAACATAAATAGCAATTTTAACAATATTTTAAAAAGAGTAAAACGAGGCATCCTGCAACTAGCTGGCCCCTGTCCAGAGTGTAGCCCGCCTAAAGCCCAAAGTCAGTGAAATAGGGTCCAGTCACCCGCGAACCCGAACAGGAACAAGTGATACAAAAGGAATGAGAAGAAAGAGAAGGATGAGAATAAAATCATATACATTCATTCATAACTAAACAGAACAGTTTGTAGCCTTTGAACTAGCTGCATAAAACTGCAACGCTGATATAAACTGAACTTATGGTTATGTATTATTATGATGGAATAAACTTTACTCTGTCTTTATGAAGTATATTGTTAGTTTACAGAGTGAGTGTAAATATACCCTGAAAAGATTCAAACATCTTTGTTTTAAGCCCTAAGAACAGTAGTTTTGTAATGAATGTCACTGGGTTTTAGTCACAGGTGTTGAGTTACAATGACCTCTATTCTCCAACATGAAGTTATTTATTCTTGATAGAAGGTCAGAAAAATAAAAAGTAGATTGTCAAAGATGGTCCGAGAGACATGAGTGACACACTTGATACAGAGAATATAAATGTTACCTTCAGTGGCTGAATGTAGTGCTGGTGAATGAGTCGGAGCGGTGGGTTAAATAGGTGAGGAGTCTCCAGTCGTGACAGGACAGCAGCAGTGCTTTATGGTACAACAGCAATGGTCAATTATTGAGTTATTCGCCACATGCATCTGCCACCAGAAGATAAGCTCTGCTCTTCCTCACAAGCGGATGTGAGCACCTTGGGGACTTGGGCCCCGACGAAATCCTGCGGCAAGAAGCACTGTCAAAGTTTAGTGCAATAACTTACAATACAAACCAAAATCGGTCCGAAGTTAAAGTAAAAATAGAAAATAAAAGGCAAGTTTGATGTGTAATTTCTAAATAGTTCTGAGTTGAGGAGGTATTTCATTTTAGTCAGGCACATTTATTTATATGAGTATATATGCATGTATTTATTATTTATTGTGTTAGTTAGTTCTGTTTCTGTTGCTCTTTTGATATGCCACAGTGACTCAATTGCATGGTAATTTGGCAAGCTTTTTTACATCAGTTATTCAATTGTGGTGCCCCGGGACACAACAGACCAATAGCAGAGGTCGACCGATATGGGGTTTTTCTGAAGATGATGCTATATTTTTCAAAGCTTAGTCAGCCGATGCCCGATTTTCAAGGAAGATTTTTTAATGAATAAAAAAACATGGTAGAGAGGGAAGTCTGTGAGTCGTTGCTTAGACTGCTGCCCCCACGACCCGGCCCCGGATAAGCGGAAGAAAAAGGATGGATGAAAAAAACATGGTCGTAATGCTGTAAGGCTGTATTGAATCATTCAATAATAACACTGTAAAAGGTATTTCTGAGCAATAAAAAACCCTGCAGTTAAATAAGTGTAAGATGGATATAATTGTCATACTGTAAAACATTCCAGTTACATCACCGTGGAGACAAGCAGACAGCAGACCCCCCAGGAGTAACATAGTGCCCCTATGTATATATGTGTATGTGTATGTATGTGTATATATGTGTATATGTGTATATATGTGTATAGACTCTACAGTGCTTCATTCACAGAGGGATTCGGACACACAGCACACTACTTTCTCTTGGCCTTGGGTCACGTTAGTTTGGCATGTGCATGGGGGCAAAAGGTCAGCAAAACTCCAACAAAAATATATATTGAATAAATATATATTAAATAAAATGCCCTCCGAGACAAACGCTGTTGTGATTTTGGGCGTAACAAAACTAAATACAATTTCAATTAATTAAATAAATAATATTCAAATCTGTCTGACACACAAGTATTTATGGATCATGATCATGCAAGTTTTATTTAACCTTGATCTCATGTTTATAATCAAGCAAAATGGAATATTTTGGGGCTGAAATTGTGATCTATTAACCGCTGGGTTTCAAAAGGATGAGAAATAAGGGCAGATTAACAATTCCAAACAAAATACTTCATCTGTTGAATGGTAAAAAGTCCTGAAAACGATGCACAACAGCTGAAAGCTGGAACCCGTGGATAGAAAGCGACGAACATTTGCACAACGACTTTTTTCAGACTCTCACAAAGTATTTGGGTCTATATTTACCAGTATTGCAACCAGCTCTGGACACTACATTACAGAGCCTTGTGGAAAATGTTGAGTGCACTATATTTTCCTCTGCTGGACACTGACTGGCATGACCCCTAAATAGTGTAAGGAATAATGTGTGTACATGGAATCAGCCTTGGATGTTGACGAATGACTTGATTTAGACCTTAGGAACTTTTATCCGTTGCTTACACCTTTTGACCCGACATAACCGTTTGAAAGCTTTACTATGTCCTAAAAGCATGCATTAGACATCTGTGAAGCAAAGTGCAGGGGAAGCTGACTATGACTAACTCCATTTCATACAGTCGTCACAGTGACTGAAATTACACCGGTCTGAACATGTGAAAAAGGCGAGAGACTGAAGCGGCGACAGAGGAGAGATAGAGAAACGTCAAGATTGGCTAGACTGCAGACGCTGTTCCTCTGGTGCCCGATCAAATTATTGAACTCCATTTGCAGTATTATCATTGTAGATTAACATTTTTATGGGTGTGTGAAATTGCCTGTGAAAGCCTATTGCCACTCGACACAATGAGGCACAGAAGGCCTATTCCCCCAATAAAGAGACGCGAGTATAAGGCGCTAACCCGTTTTACATTATGCTGTTTGAAGAGTGAGGTCCTATAAGCCAGTCTGACGGCGGAGGCTGCAAAGACTTTAGCTGCAATTTAAACGATCCCAACTCTGACATATTGAGAGCCAAGCGCTCTTTACAAATTCACTATACACTACAGTACACACATAAAATGAAATAGCTGTTCCCACAAAGTATTCGTCAAGAAGAAGTTAAAGTCATAGCAACAAGACAAATAGCAGCAGTGGAAAGTGTCAAAGAAAGTACTGTTCTTATTTAGGTAGCTACTTAAGTAATTATGACCATGTAATTTAAGGTGTCTGTACTTTCTACTCCATTGCAATTCTTTGACAACACAAAATTCCTGATTATCTTAAATCAGGCAACACTTTAAGAGAAAAAAACTGGTTCACCCTAAGGTCGAGATGCCGGCACAAAAACAGAGCAATGTACTGTATTCTATCCAGCGCAGGGAAGACAGTTGTGAAGAGCGTTACAGAGGAGAGACTAAACTTCACAAGAAGCTTTATCAACACAAAAGACACTCTTAAAGCCACAAACCACTCTATTGAAGACAGTGAGGTGAAGATTCTAAGCAGGAAGAAAAGATGATTTGAAAGAGGAGTTAAGGAGGCTATCTTTGTTAAAATAGAGAATCCCTCTTTAAACCAAAATGGAGGTTTAAGGTTAAGATTTAACCTTCTGTATAATAGTGTTTTGAAAACCTGGAGCGGGAGACGCCCGGGGAATTCTGATGTTAATCACCTACTCAGTGAGGAGGGAGCGAAAGTCAGTTTACACTAGGATGTTGATGGCTCATTACAAGGCTGTAGGAAAATAAAGAAGAGCAGTCTTAAGTGAAACCAAAAACTCCCTTTATCTGGAGGTCCCGCCCAATGGGCTTACACAGTGTAGGATATAAAACCAGAGTTCCCAGACTCGATTCGCAGATTGAGAATGACTCTTGGAATGAGAGTCGAAACTTTTTGTTTTTTTCTAAAAACAGAGTCCAGATGATCCAACTGAATTTTTATACAATGGAACACTGAAATGGAACACTGAATTGTTTGACTAAAAAATAAAACGGCTGGTTCATATGGTTTGAAGGGTTATTTTTAAGCATGCGTATATTGAACAAAGAGTACAACTTCTTATGAAACAACCACATTTAGCACATTAACTGTTCTCAAAATCTATGTGAAATGCTTTTGATATTTTCAAAGCATTTACTTAAGTAGATATTTTATGTGCTACTTACATTTTTATTTCAATTATTATTACAATTTCTTTGCTCCTGTATCTGTACTTTTACTTACGTAACAAAATGTTGTACTTTTTCCACCACAGTCAAATACAATTTGTGATTTGAAATGTAATAAACAAAAACAAAAAATGTATTTTTAATTTTTGACATTAATAGTAGTATGAAGTCAGATTAAATATATTTTTACATGAAATAAATATGGTCAAAAATTCCCCCATATAATCCTTATTATTTTATTACATAATTTTACATTTTAATCACTGAGAAAAGTCATAAAAATATACAACTGAACCAATTTTCATAACACTGTGGTGACAGAAGTATTTCCATCTCCAAAATACTTCTATCACTCCATTTTGTCTTCGTACTGGTATTAAACTTGACATCAAATTGAAACCACATTGAAGAGACATTTTTCATAATAAAATCTGAAATTTCCCCACTCTTCTGCCGCTGATCCCATTGTAACGTGTCAGTCCAAGGCATGCGTCACCGAACAATCCAAATGAAAAAAAGAAAAACCTGTATTTTTTATTGCTCTATTGAAGTGTGCCGGTGTAAAATTGCTGGACCTATCTCCATCGTTCTTCCGGAGCCGTAGTTTACAGAGGCGACTGGTGGAAAGAGGTGCCGCTGGGGTGATTCCCCTCTTGGTTTTATCTTAAACCACATGTGTTAAACCACTGGATCAGACTTAAGCAGCTGTCCATCATGATAAATGTGGCCTTGAATTAAGGCTAGGGTCTTCTCAAGATCCCAAACATGTGGCCAGATCTGAGGGTTCCAGAGTGAATAGATAAACTTAAATGTTAACTGGTTTTATTCAGATTATATCACATGTAATTAAAGCAAAATATGTATGGAAAGTGATAAAAAATAATTGTATGCAAGGTCATTACTCAATAGAATACTGCATAATAGAGAAAAAATGTGAATTATGAGCTGCGCATTCAAAAAGGCTTAATCAGGTTTCAATGAGATTAAATGGCTGCGGTGCATATTGTTGTTGGATCTTTTGTCAAGACACTTATGAGAGTTAAATATTAAACTGTAAAGTGGACAGGCATCATATAGTTTGACTTAGGTCTGTACCATAGCGAGCGTCTTTACACTGTGGTATAGATCCTTTAAAATGTTGTAAACAAATACATAAAAAATTCCCTGTGAAAAGTGAAATAGAATATAATCTGATTTTAATGGAGCTAGTTTTATTCCCACCTTTTGTAATACAAAAGTAAACATACGTTATTTAGACCCTGAAAATTCAAAATGATTGTGTTTTTTTTTTTAAATTGAAATACTTCAAATCAAAGGAATTTAGATCTGTTAATCTTTGAAAATGTGTTATGCTTAATTTAACCTCCTGTCACCTCTGTCCCAGAATTCTGAACATTAAAATGTCTACACCTCTCTTGACTTCATAAAAAGTTATTATCTAATCATGGATCAAATTGCTAAAAATATGCTTTTATTCCAAACGCGACATGGATTCTTTGCAGAATAAAGTTTTTTTTTTTTGAAAGCAAAGACATTTCCACTATCAATTCCACAGTGCTCAGCCTCGTCTTGAGTGCATAATAAAAATATAAAGCTTTCATAAATCACACCTCTAATCTATACTTCAGCGATAGTGCCCGAGCTCTTTTTTTTTCCCCTTTCTTCTTCCAAAGTGCAGCAGTGCAGTGTGGACACAAACGCATGTGTGGGTCAGGGAATCAGCAGAGGACAAAAACTACAGTTCAGCAAAAACCAGACCGCTGGACGACATCATCACCCTGCGACGGAGATGGCTTTGTGGTCGAGTGTTTGTGAGTTTGTGCTGTCACATGTGATTTATGATCGCTCCTGACTGCACACATCACGATCAATCTCTGTCAACACAATTACTGACCAACACGATGGACGGAGAGCGCTTCCCCCCGCAGGTCAGATCCATATTTATATTTTTGGGGTGTGGGGCCGAATCCCAATTACCAAAAAACAAACAAATAAAGGTTTCCAGAGAAGGGAAAGTGGTGTTAAGACAATGAATGGAAAGGTCAGTTTATAACAAAGCAATACAATTCATGAAAAGTAAAGGTTACAATGATTATATTAATATGTTTAACCATGTAATCCTTAACTGTGATAGTTTGTTACCATGGCCAAAAGGTGTCAAAAGCCACTGTATCAATAATAATGGTCAATAAAGCTTTTAGGATATGAGATGGTGGCCTGAATTCTGTAAAAATGCCCAAGCAAATCTGAAATACAGCTGATTTCATTACTCCAACGGGAAAAAGAAAGATGCAATTTCAACGTGTACAATAGCATTATTAAACATTATCCAAACAGCTCCTGTGCTTCTCAGTTGGTTCATCCGTACTCTGCCACATGATGACGGAGAAAGGGCGTTTGGTCGGTTGGGTTCTGGGTTCATCGCTTTTAACATGTGATCTTTAAATTAAATAACGTTGCTGATGTTTGAACATTAGCTCCAGAAGTTTTTTTTTTTTAAATCTTTTTATGATGACTTATGAATCCATTGTAGTCTCTTTATTTACTATAGCTTCTCCAAGACTTGTTAGACTTGATAAGATATACTCTTTATTAATCACAATATAGTACTTAAAATGGCTGCTCTTGAAACAACTGTGCAAGAGACACGCAAGAAACCCCAAAAAGTATTGAACAAAAACAAGTTGTTAGATGAATGAGTGACTATAATATGTGTACTCTCACGAAACACGTAGAAAATAGGGACGAAAACAACAACAAGATTAAACCGGCTTCAAACCAAGACCAGCATTAACTCACTCTGAATTATCTTTGGTGCTTAATGGTCATCTGTGTGTGCTATTTATGTGTATGTCGTCCTAAAGGAACAAGATAAATGGAAAAACATATAAAACACTCATCGATTTTCCCTCTGCAGACATGATCCTTGTCCAGTCTGTACAGATGTGCAGTGCTGCAGGAGTGAAAAGCCATGTACACAGATTTCATTCGGAAAGACAGTTTAGTGCCGCGATTTCTGAGGCCATGAACTTGGAAAAAATAAGGTTAGAAGCCACAGTAAATGCAGCTACAAGTGTCTCTGGACTGTTGTAAATTAGCATGAGTACGGTGTACGTTTTAGGACATTGTCATTCCTCGTTGTCACTTGTCGTTTTTTAGTCATTTGTCAGTTGTCATTTTCGTTCGACTTTTTACTTTGTCATTTCTCATCTTCGTTCGTCGACTCTTTTTAGTTTGTCATTTCTAGTCTTCGTTGGACGAGGATGAGAACTGACAAACTAAAGAGTTTGTCAGTTCCGTACATGAGAGAAACTAAAGTCAGGCAGTAATGGGGACATAAAACGTAAAGAAAAATGTATGTCAATGGAAATGCCTGGTTTTATATTAATTACACACACTTGGTAGAAATTAGCATGATCTATTACTCCCAAGCAGTCATGTTAATTAGGCCATTTACTCTTTGACTTGTGCATAAATGAACAGGTATCATAGAGCATAGAAAAGCTTAGTTTTATAAATCATATATAGAATTCAAGGGGATTAGAAAGAGTCTTTGAATAATGTCATAATAATAACATTGGGTTATATAAAGCAGATATATTATATAGAATAGGCAAGAGATCGAGATAAGTGCAGAACAATCATCACAATTGGACAAGCACTAACTTCCTGAAAGTTTAATAAGAGTTATAATGATTTAATAAGGAATGAATAAACTATTGATGTACACAGAAGCCTTACATTTTGACATCTTGTTGTAAACTGTTATTGTATATGCACAATCTTTTCACAGAACCTCAATACAGACTCACTTCTCAACGCAGCGTATTAAAATGCACGGGGAATGAGTCTGTACACGATATTGTGCGACGCACACAAAGCTTTGGACGTTACCGCACGTGCAAGACTTGCGCCATGAAATTGAAGTTCCCAGTCCTTTGTGACCGTTGCACAAATGTAACACATGGCCCGCTCAGATGCTGCGTCTCTGTATATCTGCCCTCACAGATGCTTCCGGAGCCCAACACAACCTCCAGGTCACTCCTCCATATCGGCTGTATTATTGCTATAACACTGGCTATACACTCGGGGGAAGATCGGAGCGGCGTGTCGGGGGCTTTGTGGAAATTTGCTGTATGGAGTTTACACCGCAGCAATAAATAGAAACAAGTAGAAATATAGCCGCAAGCGGCAATGATCGGCCCTCGCTACGCCGCCGCCACGCCGCAAAAGGAGGGGGCGCTAACGCGCCCCAATTGTCCTTTTATCACGCCTACTGCTGAATCTGTGACGCTGTCACATCTTCTCCCCTTTGTTTTACCATCAAAAAGCAATTTTATTTTGAATTCTTGGCAAAATGTGCGGCTTTGCCGCACAGAGACCGTGACTCTTTGAATAAAAATGTGGATAACTTTTGATGGTCCACCCCTGAAGATGAGTCTCACCAAATTCCAGGTTAATAGGGCTGACGCCCTAAGAGGAGTTTGTGAAAGTCTAAAGTGTAAACATGTTCTGGCGATTTCCCCATTGGAATAACATGGAAGGTTTCGGTCATCGTTACGGCAACGCCATAACAATTATGACATGGGTCTCATTGACTTTTTTGATGGGGATTCTAAAATTGAGTTGTGTGTCAAATTTCATATAATTTCGCAAAACTAAATATTTAACCTCCATATAAAATCTGTAGGGGGCGCTGTGGCTCCAAATTAATTTATTTCACTTCAAGTAGGTTTAGGGCAAAGAGTTTAACAACTGATTCTAATTTGACGCAATTCGGACTTTATCTGCGCAAACGGCAGAAATGTAAAATTTTGGAGATTTCTGAAATTCTTGCTGCAGTTTGCGGCTTCGCCGCACAGAGACCGTGACAGGTATCAATGTAATTTGGATAACTTTTGATGTCCCACTCCTCAGTAGCATTTTCACCAAATTTCAGCTTTTTAGGGCCAACGCCCTGGGAGGAGTTCGTAAAAGTTTGGAAAAACTCCAAAGTCATGTTTAGCCATTTTTGAAGCAATATGGCCGACATTTGGTTGGGCGGACGGCATTGCCGTAATAATATTTTTTACTTCTCTTGTCACCATCTACCTCTGCGCCAAATTTCATGATTCTACGATCAGATTTTTTTGGGGTCATTTCCCATCTCTCAATGCATTTTTGGTACATTTGGGGGCGCTGACGCGCCAATTTTTTTTTTTTATTTTAGAAAAGGGAAATAGCCAGAATGTAGAGAGGCACGATTTTTAGAGGTGTGCAAATTTTTGTGACTTTTCGTCAATGTTCACTGGGTGAAAAATAGGGGGGTTGGTCCCGAGAAGAAGAAAGAAGAAGAAAGAATAATATTCCGATGCGAAAACAATGTTTCCCATTCTTCAAATATCATAAACTATACATTTTTGGAAAGCGCTCGCGCTTTCCTACCTCATGGTGTGGGTCCCTGGTCACTGACGGGTACTTTCGTTAATTTTGAGTGGGCTCCGCCCACTTTGTGTTTTTGGCCCTCTATACAGTAATAATGTTCAATTTTTGCATTACATGTTTATATGCATTGAACATGCAAGAGATGGGGAACGTATTCGTGAGCTACTTACCGCAAATGAGTGCTTTACATGGGGATGACGACCGCTTCGCGGTCGTCATCTCAATGTAAAGTGCTTGTTTAGTGCGCACTTTTGCACGGGCTTCGCCCGTTTACAACGGTAATGTTCCATTTTCCTACTACTAATTAGTATGCACGGGACGTGCGTGAGTGAAGGAGTGCGTTAGTGAGTGTTTGGAAGTGGGCGAGCGCTTCACGCTCGATTTCGTGCGCACTACGTGCGCACTTTCGCAGCCGTGCTTTGCACGGCCTTACGAGATTAATAGGCCTCTCGCCAGCTTGTGGCGCTCGGGCCTAACAAGAACGCAGTTTGAATTTTCAACAAAAGCCAGTATGCAATGGTGTACATTTGAGAAACGATGTGGACAAAATGGAATTATACTTTAAAAACATTGGATTTATATAACGCCTTTCGAAACCTATCGCTTTACAGCAGGGGTGTCCAAACTTTTTTTCACTGAGGGCCGCATTTTGAAACTTATATGGAGCAAAGGGCCACAAACAACCTGACAATGTCAAATTTGAAAAGTGATTCATTTGAAGTTTTACATTTGACATAGTTTTTATGCGCCTCCACACCTTTCATAAGACTTGGAACATTATTATTAGGTTGGTATAACATCAAAATACTTGAATCTTTCCAATTTTACAGTAAAAGTACTTATATTTGTTGTTTGGGCCAACTTAGCAGGAAGCCGGAGGGCCAACACAAATTGGTCTAAGGGCCGCATTTGGCCCCCAGGCCGTAGTTTGAACATGCCTGCTTTACAGTGTATTATTCATTCATTCTTTACTTTGTTGCTGCCCTGGGGTAAACTGGTTGAAGTCAGGCAGCCAATTTGTGCAATCGGCTTCTCCAGCCAACACCAATCAATCACTTGCTCACTCGCCGCGTTCATACTGGGCAAGGTGAGTGAAGTGTCTTGCCTAAGGACACAATGACTGTATGTATATCATGTGTTCCCCGATGGTAAAATATTGCGTCACCAAACGTTATCTATTTAAGTGTGGTAATTCAACCCTCCAAAATTATTCCTTGTGGAATGACTAAAAAGTGAACTGACTCTGCCACAAACCTGAAAGACTATGTGACTGGCCCATTACAACTCATTACAACTGAAAAATGAGCACAAATAGTTAAAAGTGCACTATGTATGGATTGGCCAAGATGGCGCCGCAGACGGATGCACTGTTGTTTCAGTACACTTTGTTATGTTATGTTATGTGTTTTTTGTGTGTTTTTTTTACCTTAAAGGTGGTATGGACGATTTTTTATCATATTTCCTTGTGGCGTGGATAAATCATTAGTCCTGCCACGTATCAATCATAAAACGCACCTATCGCTCACCTGCAGCCGCGTCAGGCTCGTCCCCACGTTTCCCCGTGTCTAAGCGCATGGATCTATCATAATATAGTTCCCTCAGAGTACGGGGCAAAATGAAGACGGAGAAAGACAGTTCGAGCTGACGCAGAAGTGGACAGAAATCTACGGGAGACGAGCGATGCGATGCGCTCCGTTGCGCTAATAAACAAACGCACGTGTGTGTTGTATCAGTCCGCACGGGGGAGTGCGCATGCGCACTTCCGCCTGCGTTCTCAAATCGCCGAAAAATCGTCCATACCGCCTTTAACCATCAGAACTACAACTCGTATGGATCTAGTTCCAGTTTTTTTTAACATCTGCTGCGGAATTAGTCCTTTTTTGAACCAAAAGAGTGAGACGCCGCAAAAGGGGAAAACGAGCAGGGGCCCTCATGCGCTTTAGGAAATGCAGCGCACGTACTTGGGCCCTTAATTGGGATTTTCCTCTCTAACGTGAACTCACTTTCCAACAAACTGGATGAACTGGCGTTGTTGATGAGACAAAACAGAGACTTTTCATCATCTTCCGTTTTGTGCTTCACAGAGATGTGGCTCAGCGAGTCGGCCCCGGACTGCGGCGTGGAGCTG
>NW_027315735.1:27612778-27627778 GCF_026437365.1 Eucyclogobius newberryi | reverse complement strand
CAAATCAATTTATTTTTGTAAGGCCCAAAATCACAACAACAGTCGCCTCTGAGGGCCACAGGGAGAAATGAATCAACAATGTCTGTGGTGGCGAGTGAGTCAGACAATGTCTGTGGTGGCGAGGGACGATGTCCCAGGGTCCTCTGTCCTTAGACTCTCCTTCTCGGCCAGGAAAAACTACAAAAAAAACCTCTTTGGGAAAAAAGCGTAGAAACCTGGAGGAGTTCCAGTGAAGGAGAGATCCGACTCTCACAGACGGACAGACGGACACGGGGGAGACTGGAGCTGGACCCACTCTTCAGGCAGAAGAGGGACCGACTGAGGCGAACTGGACCCACTCTTCAGGCAGATGAGGGACCGACTGAGGCGAACTGGAGTCACTCTTCAGGCAGATGAGGGACCGACTGAGGCGAACTGGACCCACTCTTCAGGCAGATGAGGGACCGACTGAGGCGAACTGGACCCACTCTTCAGGCAGATGAGGGACCGACTGAGGCGAACTGGAGTCACTCTTCAGGCAGATGAGGGACCGACTGAGGCGAACTGGACCCACTCTTCAGGCAGATGAGGGACCGACTGAGGCGAACTGGAGTCACTCTTCAGGCAGATGAGGGACCGTCTGAGGCGAACTGGACCCACTCTTCAGGCAGATGAGGGACCGTCGGAGGCGAACTGGAGCCACTCTTCAGGCAGATGAGGGACCGTCGGAGGCGAGCTGGACCCACTCTTCAGGCAGATGAGGGACCGTCGGAGGCGAGCTGGACCCACTCTTCAGGCAGATGAGGGACCGACTGAGTCGAGCTGGACCCACTCTTCAGGCAGATGAGGGACCGACTGAGTCGAGCTGGACCCACTCTTCAGGCAGATGAGGGACCGTCGGGGGCGAGCTGGACCCACTCCTCAGGCAGATGAGGGACCGTCCACACAGGGCAGGGACCACTTCACCAGGAGAGGGACATCTGGGTCCACAGGTCCTCAGGAGTGAGAGAAAGAAAAAGAAGGCGGTGAACAGTTTGCAAGTGGAATCAAAAAATAAATATTGTTTGATAGCATAAGTAGTCAGAAGAAGAAGAGGATAGTGCTCAAGCTGACATACTTCCCCCAGCATAGTTACTAGGGCAGCGTAGCTAAAGCTGTGGGTTTATCTTTCTGTTCCTAACTACTCTGACCATAAGCGATTTCGAAGAGGAACGTTTTAAGCCTGGACTTAAATGAAGAGACTGTGTCAGCATATTTAACATGGGTCGGGAGCTGATTCCATAACACAGGAGCTTGGTAGCTAAACGCTCTACCTCCTACAGTACTTTTAGAGACTCTTGGGACCACCAGAAGGCCAGCATTCTGAGAGCAAAGAGCTCTGTTTGGATGATATGGTTCAATAGCATCAAAATGTGGCCAATGTGGCCAAACTCTAAAGGAAAGATCTTTTATAATAGTAACACAATGACTATTTTTAGTGTCTTGCCCATGGACACAAGAAGAGTAAGAACTAGTAAAAACTGTCTAGTTAGATTGTACAAAAACAACAGCAGCATTCACTCAAATACAGTATCAAATGTAAACGAGTCTTACATTAGACAAAGATAGTGTCATTTCAAACCAGTCAACACAAGCAGATATCCAAGAACTTTAGAAAGTTACTTGTGTTATGACATATTTTTTCTATTAGTTGCACCTGTAGTTGAGCAATATTTTTGATGAAACAATATTCAAGCTCTATTCTTCCTCCATAGCTGATTGAGGAAATGACAGAGAAATGAGGGAAGAGAGAAGGCGTGTGGTTGGGGTGCATCCCGAGCTGCACGGTGCCAGTTCTCACAGCGGCGGCCATGATGGGAGAGTGCTGGGAAATTGATTTATCTTTTGTGCGAGGGCGACAAAGATGGATCTGCTGCTCTGAATACAGGTGGAACTACAGCATCAGAACAGGGCGCAGTGCTGACAGGAGAGGAAATGTTTAGAAACACGCAAATATGTGCAGACGGAAAGAGGCTTTTTTCATTTGAACTTAGAAGGTAAGAAGGAAAAAAACATTATTCCTCTCCAAATAATCTTTTAAACCTTGGAGACAAGTTTTTGTTATTATATAAGTTATAATCGTTTTCCTGTCTCGCGTCCCGTTGTATTTCGAGTGAATTACGTTTCTATTTCCGCTGCGTTGTCCAGGAGAAACTGACTTCCTGCTGGTTCTTTCCTGGACCTCTTGGACCCGTCACACCCACTGCTCTATATTTACTTTATCACTCTTTTTTTGTTTCTCTTCGGATTCATCAGCATCATTAAACCATTTTGGCAAAATTTAAATAAATAAAAACATCTCTGCTGTGTTGATGTTTATGATCAGTGCCGCAGTTTTCAACCAGAAATCAGTAGACTAGTTTATTTCATTAATCTGTACCGGATATTTATTTATTTTTTACAATATATTTATTGCACTTAATTTTATTTAATTTTATTTAATTTCATTTTATTCATTGTATTTATTTTGTTCAGATTAATGCTCTTTTTATCATGCTTCATATGGTAAATGCAGCTAAACAAGAAATACATTAAGACTGTAAAATATATTCTATGCATTTTATAAAAGCATTTTGTTGGAAATGTAGAAGCTACAGACAGACAATAAATCACAACAGTGAATAGTTGTAGTAAAAGTAGAAGTAATAGCAGAAATAGAAGTAGTGCAACATGTAATCTATTAAATCTTCCAAAAAATGTAAAAAAGATACAGCTTGGATTTGTATTTGAAAGTTTCCTTAGTTACAAAACTAAACTTTTTTGTCTGACAAATATATTTGCAGTATGTACTTGTACATACACCGAACATATGGTACCATCCATCTGAGTGCATCATGAATATTAATATTTCTCCAACACTGTGCGTGGCTTTACACAAGCACCGTTAAGCCCGCGTGAGTTTCTCCATATGCTTTAATCCATCTAGCCGACGTCTTTTTTTCTTTTCTTTTTTAACTGCTTTTAATAATGTTTCTCACAATGATTGGTCAATGTTCAGCTTTCCCAGTTTCCCCACACAATATCGTCCAGCTTCTTAGTTATGATCTACTTTTAATTTTAATCTGCGCATATGTGAAGTGATTAATGATGATAATTAAAGCTACAAATTTAGCGCGTTTATCTGTTTAATCATTTTGGCCTTGCATTTTCAGATCGATGCATAAATGTAGATAGATATAAAGAGAATGATTACTTCTTGATGCTTTCGGGAGGAGTTCTGCAGCACTTATCATTGCGCTCACATCGTCATGATGAATTTCCTCCATAAGAAGCCAGGGCTGTCTCCTTCCTGCTCCCAGCCTTCGGCACACCCATCTGGGCACACGGCTGTCTGTTGGACCCTTAGGTCTGGACCAGAGCCCCCCTGCATCAACATACAGGAAGGAGACGTTTTGGGGGAGCTCATCACAAGTAGCCGCACCAGATGCCCCTCCACATGTTCAAATCATATTATGACATTGTTGAAAAAAGGAAATAAAGATAATTTATGTATGTTTGAGAGACTTCAGGGTGCACGTTGTAACTTTTCTGATTTACATTGAGTGAAAGCCAATTTTTAGTCTAACATCTTGATTTCATATTACATTGTTACAGTTTGTATTTTAACATTTTACTGTTAAAAACATTATTTTATATCACATCACATCACTGAAGCACATTCATTTGTTTGGGAATTGTGTTGTTTCTGATCCGAATTGTCTGGAACGTTCCACCGTACGGCATTAACCCACCCATCTTGCATTTATAAATTCACAGATGTCTTTATTACAAAAAGAAAACGCATTCAAAAACGTGCAAAATCAGGTACAGCCCATTTGTTGTATCATTTCGACAACTGTCATAATGATACAACCAATTCCTGGCATAAAACAAGTTCAAAGAAATGTAAATGCATCTTGTAAGTTGCTTTATCAGTTGTTTTTTGTAAACTATATAAAGGTGAGATGCTTGAATATTTTTTAGTTGAAAGCATATGTGACTGACAGAGGCTAAACCAGTTACATGTCTACCCGGAGACATTTTGAGTTATTCACAGATTCTGAAAGTGTGAATTCAAAGCTTTCCAATGATGTCTCACTCATGTAGATCTGATAATATTTCAGTAAGTTGTTGTCATTTGAATGTAAACAACTCTCAAAACCTTTCACTGAGAAAACGGGGCTCAAAGTTTCTCACCGGAGTGAGCCCAGAGTCACAGGGGGGCTCATTTGCATCTCATTGAGATAAGCCCTCCCCCCTGTCACACTGACACCACCTTCCCCCTACAGCTGTCACTGAAGACTCAAGAGGAGTGTTGACGCGAGTGTCGTGAAAAGATAAGATAGCCTTTAATGTTACAACGCAGTAGATACAGGGGGAAAGGACAGTAACTTATAGGAAGTTTAAAAAACACTCTCAATAGAAGAACTCTTATAAACAGATGCCAGAGCCAGGTATACGAACTGCAACGGGTCCATGGCTTTGAATATATGAGATATGAGATAATAGATATGATATGTACACCACCAGAGTCCAATTACATCAGAGATCACATCCTCATCCTCTTCTTCGTCTGTGCACTCTTCTGTGCTGTGACTCTCGGCTCTTGGCATCAAAGCTGTAAACAAATAACAGGACATTTAAGAAATGGCTAACTATTTCACATAAAACACTCATTAACTATTTATTTTTTAACACAATGTGAGAGTTTCAAATACCTGAAGTGCTGATAACTCTTGATCTTTGGAAGCCGTCTGAAGAAGGGACTCAGATGCTTCTGCCAGTCGAAGTTCTTGACAAACACTTTGCCATCCGCCGTTCCAACAAGCTGTGGGATATTGAGGTGAGACTCAGGAGAGCTGTTTTCCACTACCTGATGACAAGGGCGACAATGTAAAAAAATGAGAACAGAAGAAACATATCTTAAGCAGAGAGAAGCACTGAAGTTTTGCCAGGCTAATGTTTACACATTACGGTAGTCAAATAATATAAACTAACCTCAGCGATGTCTTCCAAAATGTCAACCCTGGTCTTCATGTATGCTCGCTTGATAAGTCCAAAGCCGCAATCAGGGGAGAATTTGGTGTGGCGAGCAATGAGGAAGTGGATGTCCATTGTGTAGTGAAGCTTGGCCCCGTCTGCAGAGGGTTGGACGGAAAGTGTATCTGTAGTAGACAGAGAGAGAGAGAGAAAGGAGATTAGATTAATACATATGACATTTGATTAAGACGTATATGTCTCTATAATTGCTATTCTGCATTTGTGTCGGTGTAATCCCTCATTCGTCCAGGCGTGTTCCATAGTAGAAAAAGCTTCAGTTCTAGTCATCTGGACTCAGTTTGAAAAAATAGACGTTTCGACTCTCATCTAAGAGTCATTGTCAATAAAATAATTTAGATCGAGAACTCCGATATTAATACTGTTCTGTGGTAAGACCCACCCATTGGGAGGAGCCTTCCTGAAGTAGAAAGAGTTGTTTGTTTCAACAGAAACTCCCCCCTTGTATCTACCGAGCTAGCCTATTCAGAATCTTAATGGGCTATTAGAATCCTCTTTGTCTTTGTGAGACCCTGGCTCAACCACCCTGAGTACCTGATTAGCATCTAAATGTCCTTGTCCTGGTCGTCTACCTTTCCAGGGGTTCAGTAACCCATTATAAATAACAGGAAGATTAAACCTTAGCCCTCCATTTCTGTTTAAAGAAGGTCTTTCTTTTTTAACAAAAATAGCTTCCTTGACTCCTCTTTCAAACCATCTTTTCTCCCTGCTTAAAACCTTCACCTCACCGTCTTCAAACGAGTGATTAGAGGCTTCAAGATGGAGATGCACGGCGCTCTGTGGTCCTGAACTTGTATTTCTTCTGTGCTGATAAAGCCTCTTGTGCAGAGGCTGTTTAGTCTCACCTATGTACCGTTCTTTACAGCTTTCTTCACTGCATTGGATCGAATAAACTACATTGCTCTGTTTTTGAGTCGGCAACTTGTCCTTAGGGTGAAGCAGTTTTTGTCTTAAAGTGTTTCCTGGTTTAAAATAAACAGGGACTTCGTGTTGTCTAAAAATTCTCTGCAGTTTTTCCGACAGGCCAGACACATAAGGGATAGAGACACCCTTCCTTCTCTGTTCAGTTTCCCTTTTGTCCTGCTTCTTGGTTCTCTTCACTCTGTTGAGGGCCCAAGCGGGGTAACCACAGGCTGAGAGGGCATTTCGGACATGTTTTTCCTCTTTCTTCTTGCCCTCTGAGCTGGTGGGCACACCTTGAGCTCTGTGTTGTAAGGTTCTGATCACACCCAGCTTGTGCTGTAGTGGGTGGTTGGAACCAAAGAGCAGATACTGGTCCGTGTGTGTAGGTTTCCTATATACTTCTATTTGGAGTTTCCCGTCCTCTCCTCTGATTGTGGAACAATCAAGAAAGGCCAAGCGATTCTCCTTAGCGTCTTCTCTTTTAAACCTGATATGTGGGTCCACAGCATTGATGTGCTCAGAGAAGGTTTCCAGCTCTTGTTTCTTAATTGTTACAAAAGTATCATCGACATAGCGGAGCCACAGTTTTGGGGCTATGCCTGAGAATGAGGACAGTGCCTTCTTCTCAAAGTGCTCCATGTACAGGTTGGCCACTATGGGAGAGACGGGCGAGCCCATGGCACAGCCATGAATCTGTCAGTAAAATTGTCCCCGGAATTGAAAGTAAGTGGTGTTCAGACAGATGTCCAACAGTTTACATATGTGTTCAGGTGTCAGTTTGGTCCTTTCCTGTAGGGTGGTGTCTTCCTGCAGTCTGATCCTCACTGCTGCTACTGCATCAGAGGTCGGGATGCAGGTGAACAGGGACACAACATCATATGAAACCATGAGGTCATCTGGGTCCAGTTGGAGATGTTTCACTTTATCCACAAAGTTGTGAGTGTTTTCCACATGATGTACCGAATTCCCCACAAGCGGAGCCAATATAGTTGTTAAATGCTTGGCCACATTGTAAGTGATGGAATCTGTGCTGCACACTATGGGTCTGAGTGGAACCTCCTTTTTGTGTATTTTTGGAAGGCCATAAATGCAAGGCATGGCTTCACCAGGATACAGTCTGTAATACAGAGGCCGGTCTATCGCTTCCTCTTTTTCCAGCCTTTGTAAACAGTCTATCACTTTCTTCTTGTAGCCAGTCTCCTTGGCTACAAAAGCCCCACCACCCATCCAACCTCGCCTTTTACCTGGTATCTCCCATAGCTAGGATGCACTGGGTCTCAGCGTTGCCGGGACTTATTGTCACATTAAAAATCAAACCAACCCGGGGCCCTATGTAAAAAGAGCCCCCCCTAGTGCTATTTCTGTAGTCACATCATCACGCAGATGGAAAAACAAAATGCGAGTCAGGCCCAATCTGAGAAATGTGATTCATATTCCCTGTGAAAAGATAAAGCCCAGTCCCACTGAAACTAGTCTGAAACTTGCTGTGCTAAATGTCAGATCCTTATGTAACAAATCTCTCTTAATTAATAATTTTATTTCTTCTTATAATCTTGATTTTATGTTTTTAACTGAAACATGGCTTGACAAAAACACAGGAAATGTAGTTCTGATAGAATCTGCTCCACCCAACTTTAGGTTTGAATCTGAAACACGAGAAAACAAAAAAGGGGGTGGAGTCTGTGCTGTCTTTAGAGATGAAATAATTACCCGCAGGTTGTCTTTTGGGGTGTTTTCATCATTTGAGTATGTATCCTTTAAAATGGAGCTAAAACGGTCTCCATCCATTCTCTTCATGGTTTTATACAAGCCTCCCCAGCACTGCCAAAGTTTTATTGATGATTTTACTGAGATGCTTTCAGTCATATGCACAGACTTTGATGGTTTGGTCATTACAGGTGATTTCAACGTGCATGTTGATAATATTTGTGACAGAAACGCTAAAGAGCTTGATGCTGTCCTTGAAACCTTCAGTCTTACTCAGCATGTGAGAGGCCCCACCCACAGCAAAGGACACACTCTAGATCTCATAATTACAAAGGGGGTAAATATTTCAAATGTTAATGTGATCGATGTTGCTCTGTCTGATCATTTCTGTGTCTTCTTTGACCTGTCTGTTTCTCCCCAACCTCCGGTTGGTCCTGCAGTTGTTCAGAGGAGACACATAGGTGATGGCACAGGTGCACTGTTTATGGAAATGATAAACTTTGAAAATGTCTCATGTTCTAATGGAAATGATTTGTTGAACTCTGTTACATCTAGTGTTTTGAATGTTCTGGACACCATCGCCCCTATAAAGGCTAAAATGGTTAAAAATAAGCAGAAGGCGCCGTGGAGAAATGATGATTCGGTCAGGGCACAGAAAAGGGAGTACCGCAGGGCCGAACGGAAATGGCGCAAGTCAAAGCTCCAGGTTCAAAAAGAGATTTACAAAGAAAAGCTGAACATGTACAACCTAATCTTATGTAGAACTAGGGAAAGATATTTTTCTGAAATAATTGGAAGCTGCATTAACAACTCGCGTGTCCTGTTTGCCACAGTAAACAGATTAACAAACCCTCCAGCTCAGCTGCCGTTAGAACTCATTTCCACATCCAAGTGTAATGAGTTTGCATTATTCTTTAATGACAAAGTTCAGGGCATTAAAAATGCTATAAATCCCACAATGCAAAAAATTACCCTAAAACCACCAAGACACTTAGAGCTAACTCACTTTGCACCAGTAACTGACAAAACTGTCCATGAGATCATCACCAGTCTGAGTTCATCTACATGCTGCCTTGATGTGTTACCCACCAGATTTCTAAAGTCTGTGCTGAACAGTTTGTTAGCACCATTCACTCACATAGTTAACATGTCGCTTCAATCTGGAACATTCCCAATGTCTTTGAAAACTGCGGTCATAAAGCCTCTCCTAAAGAAGAGCAGTCTTGATGCCGCAGTACTGAGTCATTACCGGCCCATCTCTAATCTGCCATTTTTGGGCAAAGTCCTTGAAAAGGTTGTTTACCAACAGCTCACAGATTTCCTCTTAATAAACAACTCATTTGATGTTTTTCAGTCAGGTTTTAGACCTCATCACAGCACTGAGACTGCTCTTGTCAAGGTGACAAATGACATCCGCCTGAACACTGACACGGGCAAAGCCTCAGTCTTAATTCTGTTAGATCTGAGTGCTGCTTTTGACACTGTCGATCATGGGATCCTCTTACAGAGACTAGAGGACTGGGTGGGCATCACTGGCACTGCCCTAAACTGGTTAAGGTCCTATCTGGAAGACAGGAAGTACTTTGTTGAAATTGGTAGCTGTGTCTCAGACCACATGACCCTGACCTGTGGAGTGCCCCAAGGGTCAGTCCTGGGTCCCCTTCTGTTCAACCTCTACATGCTGCCGTTAGGTCAGTTGATACGCAGTGAAAATGTGTCCTATCACAATTATGCAGACGACACTCAGATCTATGTTTCACTATCGGCAGGTGACTATGGACCAGTAAATTCACTCTGTCACTGCATCCAACAGATCAGTTTGTGGATGCAAAACAACTTTCTCCAGCTGAACTCAGACAAGACTGAAATAATCGTTTTTGGCCCACAGAAACAAAGAGAAAGTGTTAGCGGTCACCTCCAGAGTCTCGCTCTAAAACCTACAAACCAAATTAGAAATCTGGGGGTAGTAATGGACTCAGACTTGAACTTTAATAGCCACGTCAAATCAATAACATCAGCAGCTTTTTACCATCTAAAAAACATTGCCAAAATCAAAAATATAGTGTCAAAACCAGATTTAGAGAGACTTATCCATGCGTTTGTCTCCAGTAGATTAGACTACTGTAACGGCCTGCTCACTGGCCTCTCCAAACGAGTTGTAAAACAGCTGCAGTACATCCAGAACGCTGCTGCTCGGGTCCTGACTAGAACCAGGAAGTACGATCACATTAGTCCTGTTCTCAGGTCTCTGCACTGGCTCCCTGTGGCTCAGAGAATAGACTTTAAAGCAGCTCTGCTTGTGTACAAGTCTCTCCATGGCCTAGCACCAAAGTACATCTTGGATATGTTAGTGCCATATGAACCATGTCGGACTCTGAGGACCTCAGGGACCGGCCTCTTGCTGGTGCCCAGAGTCAGGACAAAACATGGGGAATCTGCGTTTCAGTTTTATGCAGCTAAAATCTGGAACAGTCTTCCTGAAGATGTGAGACAGGCTTCTACTCTGACAATGTTCAAATCTAAGCTAAAAACTGTTTTGTTTAGCTGCGCATATGACTGAAAGGATTTTTTCTTTGCACTCTTCTCTTTTGTTTGTGATTTTATTAGTTTAGAAAATCAGTAGGATTGATCATTTTTAATTTAGTTAATTTTATTGTATTTCTGTTTCTGTAATTTCTTTGTGATTTGAATGCATTTTTCCTGCTGTGAAGCACTTTGAATTGCCTTGTGTATGAAATGTGCTCTACAAATAAACTTGCCTTGCCTTGCCTTGCCTGTGGACCCACATATCAGGTTTACAAGAGAAGACGCTAAGGAGAATCGCTTGGCCTTTCTTGATTGTTCCACGATCAGAGGAGAGGACGGGAAACTCCAAATAGAAGTATATAGGAAACCTACACACACGGACCAGTATCTGCTCTTTGGTTCCAACCACCCACTACAGCACAAGCTGGGTGTGATCAGAACCTTACAACACAGAGCTCAAGGTGTGCCCACCAGCTCAGAGGGCAAGAAGAAAGAGGAAAAACATGTCCGAAATGCCCTCTCAGCCTGTGGTTACCCCGCTTGGGCTCTCAACAGAGTGAAGAGAACCAAGAAGCAGGACAAAAGGGAAACTGAACAGAGAAGGAAGGGTGTTTCTATCCCTTATGTGTCTGGCCTGTCGGAAAAACTGCAGAGAATTTTTAGACAACACGAAGTCCCTGTTTATTTTAAACCAGGAAACACTTTAAGACAAAAACTGGTTCACCCTAAGGACAAGTTGCCGACTCAAAAACAGAGCAATGTAGTTTATTCGATCCAATGCAGTGAAGAAAGCTGTAAAGAACGGTACATAGGTGAGACTAAACAGCCTCTGCACAAGAGGCTCTATCAGCACAGAAGAAATACAAGTTCAGGACCACAGAGCGCTGTGCATCTCCATCTTGAAGCCTCTAATCACTCGTTTGAAGATGGTGAGGTGAAGGTTTTAAGCAGGGAGAAAAGATGGTTTGAAAGAGGAGTCAAGGAAGCTATTTTTGTTAAAAAAGAAAGACCTTCTTTAAACAGAAATGGAGGGCTAAGGTTTAATCTTCCTGTTATTTATAATGGGTTACTGAACCCCTGGAAAGGTAGAGGACCAGGACAAGGACATTTAGATGCTAATCAGGTACTCAGGGTGGTTGAGCCAGGGTCTCACAAAGACAAAGAGGATTCTAATAGCCCATTAAGATTCTGAATAGGCTAGCTCGGTAGATACAAGGGGGGAGTTTCTGTTGAAACAAACAACTCTTTCTACTTCAGGAAGGCTCCTCCCAATGGGTGGGTCTTACCACAGAACAGTATTAATATCGGAGTTCTCGATCTAAATTCTTTTATTGACAATGACTCTTGGATGAGAGTCGAAACGTCTATTTTTTCAAACTGAGTCCAGATGACTACAACTGAAGCTTTTTCTACTATTCTGCATTTGCACTATTATTAGTACCTGCTGTGCAAAGTCAAAGCTGTAATGCATCCTGATGTCTTTGCATATTAGATTCTGTTGTAGAGATCTGTGCGTGGCCTGCAGCTTCTGATGTTTGGGAGAAGCTGTTTCCACAGTGATCTGAAGCTTGATGTACAAACTGCAGGCTCACCTGAAAAACAGATGTTGCTTATGGTTAATTTTACTCTAATCATTAAAACATGAAAATCACCAAAATAATGGTTTACACTTACCACGCTCCTTAGCAGACTTCACGTAGAGACAGGTCATGTCAGTCAGGGTGTCTTTGCCAATTCTGAAAAGGGGAAAAAAAGGATTAGGGTTAACAGTAATATGGGAATAACACGCTTCACAGATCAGAACAGTTCACATTGTGACGTTAACGGTGTATTTAAGATGCAAAACGTGGAGATATTGGGACATCTACCCTCGGCTAGCGGGGCTAGCTAGCTCACTTGAGATAACACGCCTCATAAAAGCAAAACACTTGCAGAACAGCACACCAAAACATAAACATACACTCGAGTTTAAAACCGGCGCACATTAAAGTGATTAAAAGCGGGTGTTTTAGTCGCAAAGCTTACCTGGTTCAGCCGTCCTGTTATCTCTCCCAACACCGTGCACAGAGAGACACACAGGAAGCTGATAATGGCCAGGCAAGCGCGTGATTGGTTCGAGTGACGCAGTGCGTGCGTGACGTGCAACGTATGTAAGCCACGTGACCAGAAGTGGTATCGGGAGTTGTAGTTTTTTTCTCTTCCCACGCAGAAAACTAACCCGATAACATATCAAAGTTTAGCTTACAACTTAGCTCCGAATAGCTGCGTTTAGCTCCTGGCTGTGGGGCTAACAGCCGGTTTAGCACCATAAAACAGACACAAAGCACGACCCACACAACCCACGGGCCAACCCACGCCGAAAAATAACCCGATAACATGGTGATAACAGCAAGTAGTCACATTAAGCCCGTATTGCAGAGTGCACTGAAGCAACATGTTAGCTTAGCATTAGCTCCACCGGAGCAGACAAGTAAGATTCTAAAGTGATCACGAGACCGCCTTAAAACACAGCGTTAAAGCAATGATTTAGGAGTAAAGTAAAAGTGTACCTGAGTAAACAGTTCCGTTGCAATGTAGTCCAGGAAATGTAAGCTCTGAAGACTGTGCTCTGCAGACAGTCTGGAGTAATGAGAGGAAAACACGGAAAGCACGCAGCTGGACATGCGGATCACAGCTGATTGGTGGAAAATGTAAACAATACGTTGGCTAGAAAAAGTTGACGTCCCCCAGGAGAGCAGGAAAAAGACCCGAAAACTCCACATTTTTAACAGCTTAATGTATACGTTTAAGACAACCAATAGTGTTATCTGAAGCACACAGGGGCTTATTCATAACTTCAACTAGCACATTCTGCAAAAAAATGAAAATCACAAATTTGGGGGGGAAAAAGTAAAATGCTGTTTTTCTCAGTTTCACCGAGGCCGACATGGTCCGACAATTGCGGCGGTGGGGCACATATGTCCTCATAACACCTATTGTTATAACTAGAACCTGATATCAATAAATACTGTGCAAATATAGCGCAAATACTTTAGATGGAGTATGTAGGCCTGTTGACACTGATACACAAGTGTCTCATTGACTCATTTTAACCTTCAATACGTCTCCATTCTTGCATCAGGGCTATAGGTTTCTCTGAATAAAACGCATCTGCTTGGTTCCACATCCACGCATTAACAGCCACTTTCACCTCTACGAAAAGCCCCATCAACCCACGTCATTAAACTCTTGATCACGAGCAGACGATTGGCTTTAAAATGGCGTAAAGCTCCGTGTTAGACTTCTATACAACCGACGCAGCTGGGAAATGTACATTAAAAGTTGTAATTTACGAGACTATATTCGGTCCACATAACTAGGCCTCAGGCAGTGGTTAATATCTGAACTCCGAGTGTCAGCGACTCGGGGGGATGGCCTATTCTGCGGGCTGCGGCAAAAGTCAACGCTGCTCTGAATGCACAAGTAGAATGACCCAGAAACTGTTGATCCCACTGAAAAAAGTAGTGTTGCTTTAATTCATTAAGATATGGTTTAAAGTTGTACCACAGAGAAAATATTACAACTGCTTTCTGGTCATCTACAGCCTTCAGAGTGGGTTAGGAGTACTGGTATTCAGCTGAATCGACTGATAGTGAGAATAAAACAACATTAAACGACAATGTGATGATTGTTCACAGTTACAGCAGTGAAATCTTGTCATTTTTTTCATTTTCCTCAAGTTTGTGACTAGCTTTGCCAAATTGAACTCTCTAAATGACTAAATTACGACAAAAGTACTTCATTTTGCATCTAAAATTGTCATGGTTATTATTTTTCGGATCGTTCAGGGAAAGATAGAAGCTACTGAAAGTGTGAGAGTGTTTTGAAATATGTTGCTGGTGCTCTTCAGAGTCCATTAAAGCAAAAATAAAAAGCCATAGGTACTCGAGGGATTTTGAACGAATATCAAAATACGTTCATCATTCATGACCAAAAGTTTAAAGACACGTTTTTGCCGTACTGGGCCTTCATCAGGGCAAGTTTATGATTATATTGATACCTGAAAAATCACAAATATCGATAAACTGAATAATCTTGACATCCCTTATTGTGACTATAATGAAATACTAAAAATAATTATATTGTGATATTTTGATCATCATAATCGTTATCTGGACAAAACATCTAAAACACATATGAAAAGAGCTGTTTATAACAAAAACAGTGGCATTTTAAAATCAAAATGTGAAAAAAAAAGTATATATAAAATAACCAATATATGATTTACACTTTATTCGTAAATAATCTCTATATATAAGCTTTCAGTCATCATGGTTCACCCTTTATTTGATCGATAATGTATATAAAAAGGTATTTGTTTGACAAGTCGACTAATCTGAAAAATTATCAATGATTGTCGACTATTAAAATAATCATTAGTGACCACCCTAATTAGGAGCTTTTAACATGAAATAAACTAGTTATAACATAATCACAACAATTCAGCTTTGAGGTTACCATACTTCCATCCTTTGACTTAAAAACCTTCAAATCAACACAAATATCCGGCTGAACGTGTGCGAAAGTGTGAACAAAAACACTGAAAAGACAAATTACAGGTGGAGAAATACATTTGTTTGCGCCACCCCGCTGTTACGGACAAACTAAAACATTTCCCTTTCGACAGGTTGGAGTGAAATGTATACGCACAATGGACGCCGACACAAAGCGGACGCCAGCCGCGCCGATCGGTGCGGCCCGAGCGAGTAAGAGCGGCGCAGGTGACGCAACGCCGCTATAAATACCGTCTTCCAAAGGCCATATTGACAT